>NC_057795.1:514592728-514777961 GCF_018294505.1 Triticum aestivum
TCCGTGGATTTCGAAGTCAAACCCTCCCTCAAGGTAATATTCTCCATTCCCCTTGTTTTGATCCAAGTAAAGTTCCCATTGCTCATTTGTTGCTTGTTTGGGGAAACCCTAGTTTTGTTTGGATCTAGAGATTTGCATGGAAATGTGAGATGTTTGTTTGCCAATTTCTATGGTTAGGCTTTGTTAGTATGCTAGGGTTATTCTTATGGGTGTTCTTATGTTGGTGCTAGGGTTAGGTTTAGGGCTAGGGTTATGGTTATGGTTATGGTTAGGGTTGTTGTTTGATATATATATATTAGGGTTTCTATTTCGTGTTAATCCTTGTATTAGTACTCATGGAAGCAATGTTACCTTGTGTTATTTGAATGCTTATAGGGATGGGAAGAACATGTGTGTTTGTTCATCATGGGGACAAGGACGCCTTTTTGAAAGGCAATGTAGAACCGGACCCGGATGAGGTTGACATGGTGTTTGATAGTAGTCCTAGCTATGCGGAGCTGTTGCAACAAGTTAGGGAAGATTTGAATTGGGCGGACCCTAGTGATATCATACAGTTGGAGGGAAGGCATAATGTTGGTTTTGGAATGCACATCCGTTGGAAGACAATGCGTGTCAACTCGGAGCAACGTTGGGTTGCATACAAGGAGACGGTGGCCGAATCACTAGACAATGCTCTTGAGTTATTTGCAACAAAGAAGGTTGATTCAAGTTTGCATTTGGACTTGAACCAGAACCCCTCCCCTTTGGTTGCTAGTAGCCCCACACCCTTGAAGCGAGATGAAATTGTTGAACCTCTTTTGACCCAAGAAGTGAGGCCAACATTGAGCCCGTTTACAAACAACCAAGATGAAGCTTTGCAAGAGGACAATGATGAGTATGCGGACGATGACAATGAAGTTGATCTCCATGACAACAATGTGGGTGATCTTGACAAATATCACTTGCAAGAGACAATGGACCCTTCCATCCCTTTTCCCGTGCATATGCATCGGACTCGGATGACGATGGTCCCGATGAACAAGTTGATGCGGAGGGGTTCATAGTGAAGGAGGCCGAAGCTTTCGAGAAGGTATTTGGTCGGGATCATCGGACTACATTGTTCAAGGATGTTAGTCTCGCGGATGAAGCCGTGGTAGATGGTGGCCAATGTGTACCTCTTGGGGTTAGGCCAAGCTCTTATCGTGATTTGGGAGACGACAAGAACCGCATTGCTAAAGGTTCTAAGTTCGACACCTTCTTGGAATTGAAGATGTGGCTCCACAACTACTCGGTTACGCATTATCGTCCACATAAGGTGGTGCACTCGGACGTCAAAGTGCGCTACACGGTTGCATGTGCATGTGAAGATGAAATATGTCCATGGATTGTGCGTGCAAGACCATGGAAAGGAGGTCCCACTTGGCACGTAGTGAGTTGTGTGCCAACTCACATGTGCCAAGGCAAAAGGGTGGATGGCAAGATTGTGTCCCAAAACCACAAACAACTCACATCCGAGTTCATCGCTTACAGGCTCTCCAACTCAATATCCACACTTCCAACAATGAGCGTCCAACATGTCATTGACCTTGTGAAAGCCATCTTTCACTACAAGGTGAAGTACGACAAGGCATGGAAGGCGAAGCAAGCCGCATTTAAGATGTTGTATGGTACTTGGGAGGAAGCATACAACCGAATCCCTAGGTTGTTGTTAGCCATGCCCGCGACAAACCCGGGCATGGTTCATGTGGTCGAGCCTCATGGGCACCAAACAACGGTTCATGAAGGAAGGAAAGTCAGAGTATTTGGCCGTGCTTTTTGGGCGTTCGAGCAATGTGTGAGGGCTTTCGAACATTGTAGGCCGGTCATCGCAATTGATGGCACGTTCTTGACCGGACAATACAAGGGCACCTTGTTGGTTGCGATAGCAAGTGATGCCAATAACCGGGTGTTGCCATTGGCATTTGCTTTAGTTGAGGTGGAAAACAATGTCAACTGGGAGTGGTTTCTGCATCTTTTGAGGACGAAGGTGTTACCCGCTCAAAGGGAAATTTGTGTCATATCGGATCGGCATCAAGGAATTCTTAACGCGGTGGAGATTGACATTCCCGGGCATGCTCCGTTGCACCATCGATGGTGCATGAGGCACTTTTGTTCGAACTTCTATAGGGCATGTGGCCTTAAGGAGTTGGCCGATGATCTTCAAGATTGTTGTCTTGCTTTCTCCGAGAAGCGCTTCGCCACTTTGTACCACCAATTGCTCGCACACAAAAAACTTGATGCCGGGGGTCAAGACTTTCTCAATAGGCACATTCAATACCGGAACAAGTGGGCACGTGCCTTTGATGAAGATGGCCGGAGATACGGTCAAATGACAAGCAATATGGCGGAATGCTTCAATAGGGTGCTCAAAGGTGCACGTGGATTACCCGTGACGGCAATAGTTCAATACACATTTGACAAGATGAATGCGTACTTTGTAAAGTACTCGATGGAAACCGATGCACAAATAGCGGGTGAGAACCCACGGAAGTACAAGTACAAGTTCCCACCCAAAGTTGATGAATGGTTGGTATTTCAATCACGGAAGGCGGACTCAAAAGAAGCTATATTATATGACAACGGAGAGTGGAAGTACGAAGTGAAAGAGCCAGGAGGAACCACAAACGATGGCCGGCAACATGGAGGTCGGGCTTTCAAGGTGTCGTTAACACAATGTGATTGCACTTGCGGGAGGCCGTTGTTGCTTCATCTCCCATGCTCACACTTGTATACCGCCGGTCGCGTTAGGAATGTGGACATCAATCACCCATGCACCGTGAGGGAGTCTGAGTTCTCAATCATGACGGTCAAGAAAACATGGGCTCCCCGCTTTCACCCGTACTTTGACCAATCGCAATGGCCGGAGTATCATGGAGTTCAACTATGGCCGGATCCGGAGTTGAAGGTTGTTAAACGGGGTAGACGTCAGACAAAGCGTCTTAGAGGAGACATGGACGGATGGGGCCATGGTGGCCGCCACGAAGCGGGCAACGACCAATTCCAAGAGCCTCGTGAGAGCTCCCGTTGTGGGGAGTGCAAAGGTCATGGTCACAACAAAAGAAAATGTACGAAACCAAGGAAAAGGTCCAAAAAAAATGATGCAAGCACAAGCCAACAAGGAGGTACACAAGGGAGCCAACCAAGTGGTAGCCAACAAGTGCCAAGCCAACCAAGAGGTAGCCAACAAAAGCGAAGGCAACCTAGTGGTAGCCAACAAGTGCCAAGACAACCAAGTGGTAGCCAACCTAGTGGTAGCCAACAAGTGCCAAGCCAACCAAGTGGTAGCCAACCTAGTGGATCTAGGCAACAAAGAGGTCGGCAACTAGGACTTACAAGAGGCCGTGGTGGTGGTCTAGGCCGTGGTGGTGGCAATGGTCGTGGTGATGGTCTTGGCCTTGGTGGTGGATTTGGCCGTGGTGATGGACAAGGGCAAGTTCGTTATAGAGGAATGTTTGGATACCTAGATGGACCGTTTCCGTATGTTCCTCACTAACTATAATGTATCATATGTTCTTGTTTTTCATATGTGCTTCCATTTGTTCTTATTGTCCTTACTAACCATTATGTTTCACTCATTGTAGGTATGGCGGCATCCCAACCCAACAAACCAACGATGAAGGAGGATGGCGAAGATGAGATGGCGGGATGGTGGGAGAAGGCTGCGAAGAAGCTTAGAGATGAGGATGCGGCCAAGCTAAAGAAGAAGAAGGAACAGGAGCTTGAGAAGGAGATGAAGAGGGAAGAGAGAGCGTCAATGGCGATGCGCGCTAGGGAGGCAGCGTTGGTGAGGAAATGTGAGGAGGCACAAAAGAAGCGTCTAAAGGATTTTCAAGAAAGAACCATGAAGCTTTGGGCAATTGCAGCTGAAAAAGAAGAGAGGGACAATCAGATATTCATGGAAAGGGTGGTTAAGGAGGCTCACCTCATAAGAAAAAGGGAGGAGGAAGAGGAAGAAGAGAGGAAGAAGAAGAAGGGAAAGGGGCCTTGCTCTACGCAATAAAGCTACTATGTCTTCTCTTCGATTTGGTTGTGAACTACTATGTGTCGTGAACTACTATGTCTCCTCCTCGATTTGGTTGTGAACTACTATGTGTCGTGAACTACTATGTCTCCTCCTCGATTTGGTTGTGAACTACTATGTGTCGTGAACTACTATGTCTCCTCGATTTGGTCGTAATAACTACTATGTGTCGTGAACTACTATGTCTTCTCCTCGATTTGGTTGTAAGAACTACTATGTGTCGTGAAGTACTATGTGTTATGAACTATGTGTCATGCATATATTCTCTTCACAGTTGTTAGATTGCTATGTATCAATCCTACTTCACATCATCTTACTATGTTTGCACATGCTAAAAAAATCACTAAGTCCACGTGCAACGCCTAGCAAGGAAGCGCTGCACTGTGGTGTGTGACGCCGCCTGGCTAGGCGCTGCACAGATCTGTACCTATCCAGAGAGCAACAAAATGTGTGTCATGCTACAGACCTGTGCAGCGCCTAGACTTGAGGCGTCACACTCCATAGTGCAACGCCTAGCACGGAGGCGCTGCACTGTGGTGTGTGACGCCTCCTGTCTAGGCGCTGCACAGGTCTGTACCTATCCAGAGAGCAACAGAATGTGTGTCATGCTACAGACCTGTGTAGCGCCTAGACCTGAGGCGTCACACTCCATAGTGCAACGCCTGGCATGGAGGCGCTGCACTGTGGTGTGTGACGCCTCCTGTCTAGGCGCTGCACAGGTCTGTACCTATCCAGAGAGCAACATAATGTGTGTCATGCTACAGACCTATGCAGCGCCTAGACCTGAGGCGTCACACTCCATAGTGCAACGCCTAGCACGGAGGCGCTGCACTGCGGTGTGTGACGCCTCCTGTCTAGGCGCTGCACAGGTCTGTACCTATCCAGAGAGCAACAGGATGTGTGTCATGCTACAGACCTGTGCAGCGCCTAGACTGGAGGCGTCGCACTCCACAGTGCAACGCCTAGCACGGAAGCGCTGCACTGTGGTGTGTGACGCCTCCTGGCTAGGCGCTGCACTTGGTATGTGGCGCCTCCAGGCTAGGCGTCACACATGTCTGTAATTTTTCCTTCGTTCTGTTGCTCCTTATTGCTCCAGTTTTGCATCACACATAGTTGCATCACAGAATAAGCGCGGTGAGAGATTTAAGTTAATCATTACCACCAACATAGAGTTCAGCACATAGAATGACCATCACGACAAGTTCGACATTACCACCAACATAGCTACCATTACTACCATTACTAAAAGAGAACGACGACTAGTTCCTTCCGCGCTTGCTGGCTCCTCCCCCTCTCTTGGATGGTATCTTCTTCACCTTCCTAGGGAGACGAACCCGCTCCGGCTCTGCCTCCGGTTCCTCCACACCGTCATCCACATCGTCATCCAAATAGTCGTCCAAAGCCGCCATCCGCGAGGTGCCGACCGTCCTTTTGCCTCTTTGGGTGAAGTCCTCAGGTGTGTATTTGTTGATTCCATTCCTAGGCTTTAACTCGTATGCAGACCGAACCTTGTAGGTCCCCAAGGTCATATCATCAGGAATCTATGCATCCACAAAAGATATGGAAAGACCGTGTGTGAGAATATAGTTAGCAATGCATCAACAATTGGATATATAACATCAGGCCATACCTCTTGGGTGAGCACACCCACATCTTGGGTGACCACACCCACATCCTCATCGTCCAAAGGATTAGAATGGCCATAAGTTGGATCTGATGGTGTCGCTGACCTAGAACGTTCTGGTGATACATACTCGGGGTCACGACAACCGAAAAGGTTTGACAGCCGCCTTAACTTTTGGCCCTGGCGCTGCAACATGAACAAGTGAATGAGACATCGAACGTAGCAACACATGTTAAGTGCTAGTTTGAAGGAGATGTGAACCTTAATGAATGCTCGAAGTGCACCTTCCCCATCGCTTTTGCCAGCCGGGGTTGTTTCCAGAATAGTGTCGGTCTCATCAGCTGCTTTCTTGATCTGGGCACACTATGAATAGAAAAGGCATTAACGTGTTAGGCAAGTGAAGATGTGAATATTGCGAATTGAAAAGCAAAAAGGGCACATACCACAAAGTTCATCATTGGCCCCGCAGGGATCACGGAGTTGCCTTTCCTGACTAATGCGTTGTACTGGTGCTGGGCTACCTCATCAAAGACGGTGGGTTCTTCCAAAATCTTATCATCATACGCCGGCTTGCATACCTCCACACGGGTGACGCCTAGAAACCATGTGAGATAGTTGTTGAACGCAATCGGGCAGTGCTCACGAAGCTTGGCTCGTTTTCCAGCCCTAGCTTGCTCCAAAGCAAGCGCCCACTGTATGACATACTTGTTGTGATGCTTGGCCCAATCCTTGATCTTCCGCTGCTTTTTCCTATCCAACCTGCAAGTTAGAAACATAATATTAGCATCATCGAAACCGCCGAGAAGCTGCTAATTGCTCAAGGTTGATTATATCTTACGCGTGTAGCACTATATCCGTGTCCTCAAACTCCGGCGGGTGTGGCATGAACAAACCAAACTGACGGTACACCCGATGTGGCATGTGAAGCTCAACCGCCCAGTTGCATATGAGTGGACACCGCATATGCCAGAGATCCCTATCCCTAGTGCACATCGGATTCAGCCTGAACTCTATAGGGTTCCCAAAACTCTCTCCTTTTCCATACGGTTCCCATTCAACCTACAAAATTGGATAGAATGAAAAATTGATATCGAGTTACGATGGAAGCATGATAATAACTTATGCAATGTCAATTCACCTGCTCAGGCGTGATCGCGTCCATCTCGCTCCTGTACAGCTTGTACATGACCGAGGGATCATCCGTCATCTCATTTAACACATCCCACTTGTAAGCCCAAGTGGGGAGCCGTAGTGGGTCGTCTTTCTCGTCCCAATCCTCCAACTTCACGGTCTTCGGTCGTCCAACCGGCAAACGCTCCCAGCTCCATATGGAAAGTGCGAGCAAACAACCACCAATACCTCCAGATAGCCTACAACAGGCTTCGTCCAACTGCACATAAAAGAGAACATGGTTGAATTAACAGCAAGATCGCATTCATAATGTACCAATGAATTGAAACAGAAACAACTTCATACCTGTCTATACAAGTAAGCCAGTGTCGCCGAACCCCAACTCCATTTGCTATCGAAGACGGTCAACGCCTTGAGCCACATCCATGGAGCATTCTTGCCTGTGCCATCAGCAAACATACTCCTGGATATCACGTACCACATGTAGACACGAGCATATGTCTTCACCGTGTCCTCATTAGCATCCTCAGGGCAATTACTGAAGTTCGATACAATCCACGTGAAAGTAGCACCGGCTGCGACTCTTTCCTTCTTCTTGCCTTCTACTTCTGGTTCCCGCGGCTCCGGAGGAACCATACCGATAAGGGCAAGCATTTGCTCGCGCCACCCATCAGAATCGGTGCTCATACATAGAGGTTTCCCATCGATAGGAAGACCGGTGATCATAGCTATATCCTGGAGCGTCAAGGTCATCTCCCCGGTCCGAAGATGGAAAGTGTGTGTCTCCGGCCTCCAATGATCAATAAGCGCGGTGAGTGCTGGAGCATTGTTGGGTGGCGTCGACCTGCTGACCAACTGAATGAAAGGGAGAAGTCCTGTCTCCCTAACATACGGCGTGTACCGCTCATCATAGCGCATCCACCCAAGGTTGACCCCGTGAGCCCGAAGCTTCAGAGGTGCAAGCTCCTACAAGCAAACAAACAAATCATTACATATGGGGGGTATGTGTTTGAAAAAAAACACGAAATTCATAACACTGGCAACTTTCATTATTACCTTTTGCTTCACCGACATAGCGTACGACCGGTGTTGTAGATCCCAATGATCATTGAGAAGCCAAACCATCCTAGCAATTTGCAAGAAAGCTTTCTTGTCAACACGATTATCTTTTGAATACAAAAAAACTAAAGTAGGCCTACTAGATGCAACCATACCAATCTATGTATCCAACAATATCAAATCAAACATAACTAATAAAAAAGGGTTCCACAAGTAACTAGGCCTACTTCATACAAATAACTTTTCCATAAACTATGCCTACTTCATAAAAATAACTCTTCCATAAACTAAACTAGGGTTCCACAAATCAATCAAACAAGGGTTCCCCAAATCAATCAAACAAATCAATACATGCAAAGTTCTAATACATGCAAGATTCAAATCTAATCTAATCAAACAAGGATTCCCCAAATCTTCAAAATATCATATTTTTTATGGATAGAAAGAAGGGGATCGGAAGAGAGTACCTTCTAGGATGGATTGGTGAAGAAATGCACGGACCAAATCGTCGGATCTGAAGGATTTGGGAGAGGGGATTGAGAGGGGGAGAGGAGGAACCCGCCGCGCCGCTGCTTCTGTTACTTCAAAACCGAACGAATGGGTGGGGTGGGGGAGGGTGAGCGGGCGGCTGGCGTCTAAGTCACCGTGCAGCGCCTACGGGCTGGGCGCTGCAAGTTGTGTGGCTCCTAGCGCGGAGGCGTTGCACTGCTGGGTGTGGGCCCAGGGGCTGCCACGGTGGACTGGTGTGCAACGCCCCCGCGCTAGGCGCTGCACAATAGGGTGTGGCGCCGTCGTGGCGGGCGCTACACAAAAAGGTTAGGGCTGTGAAATAGTTTCACGGTCAGTTCATTCCGTGAATTGATTTCGTTCATAGGTCAAAATGGTCAAATTTGCCGGAGAGGGACTCGCCGCTCAGAGTGAGAGCACAGTGCGCAAAGTGGACCGTGGAGTGGAGTGTATTTAACTAGCGGAAATTGCTTGGACGGTACTGCCGCCATGGTCGTTGTTTGTCCTGTGCGAGCCCCGCTATCGTCCGTCACGTCTGAGTGCTCCGGACAAATGACGCTGTCGCCATCGTTGCCGTCGCCCTGCTGATCGTCGTCACCTAGCATATCCCGGCCCACGAAGCACCGTGATTCCGCGAGGAGGTTGGCTGTGCCAAAAACCCAGCTGGAAGCCGATTTAATTTGAGATTGTTCAACGAATTCATGTCCTCCAACTCTCAAAACAGGCTTTCCTTCATTACGGCCGAACTGATATAATGTGGCAATGAAAGCTTATGCAAGCAGATCAAAAGAAAACGACATATGAGAGAGAAGCAACAACGCCAAAACTCAAAGCCGAACAATAAAAGAGGGGACAAAACGCCTAACAACGAGCTACCGAAACCATCGGCCCGGAATACATCCGGGCCTACCCTCTTGTGGGCTGTGTAGTACCGATCTTACCAAGAGATCACGAGAACTGAGAACTATAACAACAAAGACACATGTAAAAGATAGGAGACACCTGAGACCACCCCTTACCAGAGTGGAGGCAGCTACATGCCAATGCCAGGATCAAAGCATGCTCAAAGACACCAATCGGACGGGACAGGAGCTCGACGACAACGCCCCAAAGAGAGTGACGAGGTAACGCGTCGCCTCTGCCGAGCCTGAAAAGACGACCTAGGGTATTCACGCGAAGCCCGGACATAGGGAGAGGACCCACATCGACACCAGCGCCGAAGCACTAAGGGCATCTCCAACAGTCGTAAGATAGGTGTTGGTTAATTTATCACCTAGGACATAGTGATGATGTGGCATGTAATAAATGTGGAGAGAGAGCAAAGTTGTACTCCCTCCGTCCGGGTTTATTAGGCCTAAAGACAACTTCTCTTAGACCAAGACACATAGTAATTTGCTCACATTAATTATTCCATTCCACTCCCAATGCACTCTCTCACATGCATGCAGCCAATGAAAAAGCACACCTGAAGTGTATTAACTTTTCAGCCATGGCACCAACAACAATAGCTTTCAATACAACCAATGAAATGGTTGCATGCATGCACCTTTCCAATGCGGGGCCTTACAAAAGGGGACATGCTTGTGATGCTGAGAGGCCTAATAAACCCGGACGGAGGGAGTATGTAGATTAACCAACAACCTTTGCACAAGCTCCAAGATAAAATAGAGAGCAATCACATTTATTTTCTCACCATCTATTGGATAGCTTACATACAATCTATTGGAGTAGTTGTATGGTAGCTTGTTGGTTGATGACATGGACATTTTACCAACAAGACTAACATACAACCTGTTGGAGATGCCCTAAGCTTTCACTCTGAGACTTACCGTGCCACCCGCAGTACCAAGGTTTGCCGACACACCCTGAAAAGAGGGCCGCCACCGCCAGCTCGAGCCCTCCAGGTCCAGACCAGGGAGCCGCCATGATGCCAGGGCCATCCGCCACCCCTTCCCTCGCTACCCACATAGCCAGGAGGAGGTACCACCACCGCCATGGCTGTTGTTTCGTCGTCACTCAACATAAACCCGACCTACGAAGCACCGCAAAGAGGTAGGGTGTGCCAAAAACCATGCTAGAAGCCGCTCTAGTATGAGCCTGCTCGATGGATTCCTGTCCTCCAAATTAATTGGTAGAGTATCTTTTCTCCTTGAACTTATTTCCTAAACATGCCCCAAGATTTAATTATTCTTCAAACGGATGGGCTAAAAATCAGTCGACTGATTTTTTACGAAGTCTCGGTCGCCCCCCTACCCCCCCGCGTTAGATCACTAGGGGCTTCAAAATCTGTGCATGCTGTTTTTTTAGGATCTGTGCATGCTGTTTGTTTGTTGTGAAATAGGCCCGTGCAGGAATACAGTCGGCCTGTTTAGTGCTTTTCTTTCTTTCTATTTTTGTGAAAGGTGCAGGTATGCGTGGTGGGCTTGGCATCTTCCACATCCCCCCATTCCAGTGTGTCTCTTTCGCCTGTACTAAAGTAGTGATCTAAACAGTCTTATATTAATTTACAGAGGGAGTACATTCAAAACCAAGCAATCCAACCTTTTTTTTACTCGTCTCCATTTTAGTTAGTTTCTTTTGCTGGGTTATTTGGCATTTTTATGTGGCATTTTCCTTGATTCACTTGTTTGTCCTTTTCTCTTTTATAGTTTTGTTTTTCTTCATCTTTTCTCATAATATTTTTTCCTTGTTTCTTTATTTTATTATCAGTTTTTCTGTTGCATATTATTCTAATTTTATGAAAAATAATATATTTCATTCACGTCATTCGCCGTCTGACAAAAACACATTGGAATTCTTGGATTTGGTCACGTAACACTTAGTTCCGTCGTGCGAGCAGTGCAGCTAGGCATCATAAGCCGTCTTCTCTCTTTTTTAGCACGGGTGGGATAAGGTTGTAGGCTTCTTATGTTACATCCCGTTTATTTTTGCAGTGCAGTCTTTTTGTCCTCTTTATCCTGTTTTTGTGGGTGATTTTGAGTCATCGGGTGTTTGTTGCCCTTATTTTTTTATTTCATTTTCTTGCTTTTTATTTTCATTTTGTTTATTATTTTTTCTTTTTTCTTTTTTCTTTTTTTTGTTTATTTTCTTTTTTAGATAGTTTTCTTTTTTTCTTGGGCTATTTTTTATTTGTCATTTTCTCGATCGATAGAGAATTAGTCAGATCTCATTCTTTTTGGTAGCTATGGATTTTGCACATCAAGTTTTGTGTGTGGTTGACATGTGTGTTGTGTTGATGGCCTAGTACGTTGTTGCCTGCTTTTTTTTCACTCTCTAGTCAACTAGAAATTATATTATTACATAGACCGTAAGGTTGTGGTGTTTTATTAGGGGAATGGGGCCTTTTGCATGCTCGCCAATAGGCATGAACTTCAAAGTGTCGCTGCAACTTCAACTGCATGTTCTGAACGCGACTTCAATTAAGTGGTGTTTTGTCGATAGAATGGTGGTTGCATGTCTATCACTAGGCACACAACTGCAATTGTCATGCCCCGACAACTGCAAGTGTCACTCCCGATTGCAATCGGTGATGTGTTGTTAGGGAAAGGTTGCAGTTGCATGTATGCCACTACGTTGCAATTTCAAATGCCCCTTCCTCTGGTTGCAACTACATGTCTTTGACACAACTGTAACTATGTGATGTTTTGTTCGGTCAGGGGTGAGTTGCATGTCTCCCACTAGGCCACAGTTGGAACTATCGCCCCGACAACAACTGCATGTCTTCAACAAAAGTACAACTATGTGATGTTTTGTCTGGTAGTGGTGAGTTGCATGTCTCCCATGAGGCCGCAACTGCAAGTGTCACCCCCGACTGCAACTACATGTCCTCGACACAACTGCAACTATGTGGTGTTTTTTCTGTCAAGGGCAAGTTGCATGTCTCCCACTAGGACGCAATTGCGAGTGTCGGCCTGGATGCAATTGCATGTTTTCGACGCAACTGCAACTATGTGGTATTTTGTCCAGTCAGGGGTGAGTTGCATGTCTCACACTAGATCACAACTAGAAGTGTTGCCCCCGACTACAACTGCATGTCTTCGACACAACTGCAACTATGTGGTGTTTTGTCTGATAACGGTGAGTTGCATGTCTCCCACAAGGATGCAACTGCAAGTGTCGCCCCCGGTTAGGGATGAGTTGTATGTCTCCCACTAGGCTGCAACCGCAAGTGTCACCCCGCCCGCAACTGCATGTCTTTGACGCGACTGTAACTATGTTGTGTTTTGTTCAGTCAGGGGTGAGATGCATGTCTCCCACTAGGTCGCAACTGCAGGTGTCTGCATGTCTTCGACACAAGTACAACTATGTAGTGTTTTGTCTGGTAGTGGTGAGTTGCATGTCTTCCATGAGGTCGCAACTGCAAGTGCCGCCCCTAGTCAGGGGTGAGTTGCATGTCTCCTACTAGGACGCAACTGCAAGTGTCGTCCTCGATTGCAACTCCATGTCTTCGACACAACTGCAACTATATGGTGTTTTATCTGGTCAGGGGTGAGTTGCATGTCTCCCAATAGGCCGCAATTGCAAGTGCCGCCCCAACTGCAACAACAAGTCTGGTCAGGGGGCTTTGTTTTGTCTAAATGGGCGGCGTCGAGAGATATGGTGCCCAGTTGCATGTCCCACGCTAGGCATGCAATTACATGTCTTCTACCTTGGTCGCAACTGCAAGTCTTATAACTTGGTTGCAACTTGACTTTCATTTTTTTGTACGGGGACAGGCGCCAGTTGCATGTCCCACATTAGGCATGCAATTAAATGTCTCCTAACTTGGTCGCAACTGGGGACCATTGTTTTCTCAGAGAGGGTGGCGTCGAGATAGATAGATAGATAGAGAGAGAGAGAGAGAGAGGGTCCAGTTGCATGGCCCACACCAGGCACGCAACTGCATGTCTTTGAGCATGGTCACAACTGCATGTCTTATAACTTGGCTGCAACTCGACCTTTTTTTTGTCGGATGAGGTGAGAGGCCAGTTGCATGTCGCAGAATAGGCACACAACTGCATGTCTTTTCTAACCAGGTTGCATTTTTGTAAGTGCCTTTGTTTTGTGGGAGGTGGCAGCGACAAGTGAGTGGGGGCCCTAATTGTAGTCATGCAATTGCATGTCTTCCAACATGGTCACAACTGCATGTCTTCAAACTTGGTTGCAACCCGTCTTTTGTCTTTGTTGGACGACGAGAGGGACCAGTTTGCATGTCCCACACTAGGCACACAACTGCATATCTACTAACTTGGTTGCAATTGGTCAAGAGTGGGGGGGCACTTGCATACTCAAATGTAGTCATGCAATTGCATGTCTTCTAACTTTGGTCGCAACGACACTTTTTCTTCTGTCGGGCAAGGAGAGGGGCCAGTTGCATGTCTTCCAACATGGTCGCAACTCGACTTTTGTTTTTTTCGTCGGATAAGGAGAGGGGCCAGTTGCATGTCCCGTGCTAGGCACACAACTGCATGTCTTCTAACTTGGTTGCAACTGTAAGCGGCTTCCGTTGCTTTGTCGGAGGGGGTGACGGGAAGTGACGGGGGGGGGGGGGGGGGGCACTTGCATGCTTAAATGTAGTCATGCAATTGCATGTCTTCCAACATGGTCGCAACTACGTGTCTTCTAACTTGGTTGCAACACGACCTTTTTGTTTTTTTGTCGGATAAGGTGAGGGGCCAGTTGCATGTCGTAGAATAGGCACGCAACTGCATGTCTTCTAACCTGGTTGCATTTTGTAAGCGCCCTTGTTTTGTCGGAGGGGGCGGTGACAAGAGAGAAGCATGTCCAACTATAGCCACACAATTGATCTCACAACTAGCTTTATTATTTTCTCGCAGCGGGGAGTGGGCAGTTTGCAAGATATTTTGGTATTTTTATTACTTTTTTACAAATCACATACTATTTTTTTGCATTGAAAAGATTTTTTCCCCAAGGGACCAGAACAAAAAACTAATTTGTTTTGTGAAAAAAGAGCAGATAAAGCTGAAACAATTACTTTTGTCTACATCCAGGGACACATAAATGTTTGTTGTGGTGGAATGGAGTACCTATAGACGGTGTGTTGCTCTTTTTTTCCTGTTTGAAGTCTCTGGAATGTGGACCCAGGCTCAACATCTTTCTAGAGGCATTAGTAGAAAACAGGGACTTTCGTCCAAACTCAATATACACATTAGTCCCGGTTGCATCACGAACCGGGACTAATGTGAGCATTAGTCTCGGTTCGAGCGGCTAAGGCGTCGGGAAGGCATTAGACCCAGACTCCAGTATGTGAATTTATTTTCAATTTTTCATTTTTGATTCTGTAGTTTCTGTTTTTCTTTCTTTTTATTTTTGCGTTTTGGATTTGTGTTATTGTTTCTTTTCTAAATTAGTGATGTTTTGGATATTTATCTAAAAAATAATGCCACTCGATTTGGCGCACACATGGACCACACATTTTTTCTTAATTTATTTTTCTTATTTTTTGTGTCAAAAATATGTGCTTAAAGAAATACAAACACACTATATTTTTTAGAACAACTACACTTTTTGTATGCATTATGTTTGTTTGAGACACACTATAATGCCAATCGGCTGGGAGAGCTGACACAAACACCCATATATTTAGCAGCCCAAATACAAACAAAAGAAAAAAAACAATCTAAAAGAAAGACAACAAAAAATAATAGGAGGCTGCCCACATACAGGCAAGAAACAATAAGCCCAAAACGAGACAAGCAATTTGGGAGAACAAAACAGAGGACAAAAGCAGCCCACCTAAGAAGACAAGAAAAAAAGACAAAAAGAAGGCCCCGTACATGTTAAACAAGCCCAAACGAAAACGAACGAGTGACAAGGAAATCGATCGGGGCATCTGCAGGAAGCTGACATCAGGTGACTTAGACTTCGCGAAGTCTAAGTCGACTGAGTTCTAGACATGCCCTTCTTCAAAACAGTGTTTTTGTCAAGAAAAAGAGTACTCCCTCTATTCACTTTTATAAGTCGTTTCAGACAATTGAAATTGAGCTGTTTTGCACAATGTCTGAAACGTCTATAAAGCCTTATAAAAATGAACAGAGGGAGTAACAATAATAGGGAGCGACAACCCGGCCTTGGCCCTACAAAATATCTAGCTGAACCCTCAAAAGGAGGAGTTAAATCGGACCCCGAACCCTCAACCGGTTTAACACAAAAAATTAGGCGGTGCGTCGGCTGCCTCTAAAATTTGAGCGGCTGAAGCAAGTTCTTAGCAAAAGAAAAGAAAAGATTCCCTCCCCCGCTTCTCCGCCCCTCTCCCCTGCTCACCTGCCTCCACACCAATGTCGCCCTCCTTGCCTCCGTTGCTTTCCTTTCTCCCGTCGGCCACGCATAGCCCCCACCTTCACTGCGCCACTTCTATTTGACCTCTGCCGCCCGCCTGAATCGACGAATCTAACCGCCACCACTGTGAGCTTGTAGACAAGGAGGGGAACCCCATATCCACGTTTCGTTCGGAATGGGTTTGTGCGGCCACCAAGCGCCTACTGCCACCTAATCGAGATCCATGTCTCATCCACCCCCCCCCCCCGCGCCATTGTGGGTGCACTTGGTAGCGGGGATTAGCAATCCGGACATGCGAGAGAAGAGGTGGCTTGGCACATTCCACAGTCCGCGGAGCAGGCGACGCACACAGACAATGTGGCGATGGTTTGCTACTACGACGACAACAAGTAGGTAAACTTCCCCCTCGGTAGTCGCATCCCTGACTTCGTCGAGCCAGAAATGGTCTCCCGCCACGAGGATAGGGAGAATCGTGAGGCCATGAACCAACTCGAGGTCAAGCGCATCGACAATGCCCATATGGCCGAGCTCACCTCAAAGAATTTGGAGCTCGTCGTCGAGGAACAAGCATGGTTTGAGTCCAAAAAGGATGATGTGAGGCCGTCGACTCATCGTAGCAACAACGACAATGAGGCCGGACCCTCCAGTAGGGGAGAGGGTGGTGATCCCTTTCTTCGCCGTGAATTGGGGGAAGATTTCTGATGAGCGACGATGAGTAGTAGTTTACAGTTGTCTAAGTATGCTATGTAGTGATAAATCGTCTAATTATGCTATATATGATGTGCTACCTTTGTTTAGTTATGTAATCAAGAGTTTAAATTTGTGTTTGAAATGAAATTGTGTGCAATATTTTTTAGTGGGTTAACTTCTAGAAGTTCGGCTAGGGACTATTAAGTTTCATGCGCTAGGCAAGGCAACCAAAAGTCATAACTGATAAAAAGGCCTAGAAAATCCACATATACACTTTAACACCCCCTCAGAGATATGACTCAAAAGGCCTAAACGTAGACATAGAGGGGGCAACATCAAGTTTTGGATAAACTGGAAAAGCCGGGACTTGAACTCAAGACCTTAGGCATTGATATCATGTTAAGTTTCATGTACTAGCCAACGCAACCAAAAGTCCGAACTTATGAAAAGAGCTAGGCAATCAACATCTACACTTTAATGGGAACAACTTTTTGTTAACTCCACATATTTGACGAGTTAAGGTTTGATGAGGCTTTTGAGGGGATAAATTTCGACGGTTCGACTAGAGATGATCAATGGTACCTTGCAAGAAACGATGTGCACGTGGTTGGTATTTCACATATACTAGGAGACAAAGCATATGGCATCATGAAAATTCTTTACGAATTTAAAAATGCAAAATGTCTTCACTCTCATATGGTGAGCTTCAATTTACACTCTTTCAATCGACTTTGTCTTAGTAGGATCTTTATATTTTTTTCGTCAAAAGCTATCACCTAGTAGTTGACCAAGTCACCACTTCATTGATAATAAATTTGTCACAACTCAATGTACTTAGTTCGTTTATTAAAATATTAATTGGCGTATGTCTTGGAATAGATGCGTTTGGAGGCTAGGCATCCATCCCACTCTGATCGAAGTATGGAACACTTCCTAAATAGTACATCTTCCCTATTACTCAAACATAGAGAACAAATGCATAAATAAATGTCGCCTTGCTTCCTCCTCTTTGCTTAGCGTTTCTAAGTACCTTTTCTTCATTTCCATGCGATTAAAGCATGTTGACATATGTTTAGAGCAATTCCAACGGGGTGACACATTTCGTTCGCTGTTGTCTGTATGGGTAAGACATAAAAGTCGGCCCAACACTCGGATCCAAATGGACGCGCGTTTGCTTGGCGTCCGCCTGCCGAACCTTTTTTAAGCCGGATTTGCGTCGGCGCGGACACGAGACGGACGCGCGCGGACGCCTTCTCCTCTCCTCGGGCCCGCTGGTCGGTAGTGATGTCTACTACACAACCTTCTTCTTGTAGACGTTGTTAGGCCTCCAAATGCAGAGGTTTGTAGGACAATAGCAAATTTCCTTCAAGTGGATGACCTAAGGTTTATCAATCCGTGGGAGGCATAGGATAAAGATGGTATCTCTCAAACAACCCTGCAACTAAATAACAAAGAGTCTCTTGTGTCCCCAACACACTCAATATAATGGTAAATTATATAGGTGCACTACTTCAGCGAAGCGATGGTGATACAGGTGCAATATGGATGATAGATATATGTTTTGTAATATGAAAATATAAGAACAACAAGGTAGCGAGTGGTAAAAGTGAGTGAAAACAGTATTGCAATACTTAGAAACAAGGCTTAGGGTTCATACTTTCACTAGTACAAGTTCTCACTACTAGGGAAAAGCTTATACACAGACGTTTACTAGTAGCGCGGGTTTATACCCCTCGCTACTGCTACTTACTAGTAGCACGAGTTTTTACCCCTTGCTACTACTAAGTTGATAGTAGTAGCGCCGGTTTTTAACCCTCGCTACTACTAAGCGGTCTGTACCGTGCCCCCGGGACATGCCATAGTAGTAGCGAGGGTTATAAACATGCGCTACTAGTAAGTTGATAGTAGTAGCGCGGGTTTTTACTCCTCGCTACTACTAAGCGGTCTATACTGTGCCTCCCGGGAACATGCCATAGTAGTAGCGAGGGATAAAAACCCGCGCTACTACTAAGTACTGGGTTTTTTTAACAGCCCTGAAATCCCCATCTCCTCGTCCAAATCACTCCTCTCCTCCATCCCACTCCTCCTCTCTCTCTCCATAGGCTCTCCCATGATGCTCCTGCCCATGCGCGTCTCCTCCTCCATGGCGCCCAACGAGGCCGTTGCCTCGCGCCGCTGGCATCCAGGAGCTCACCGGTCTTCCACCTCGCTTCCCGCCACCACACCGGAGCACTTCACCACCAACGACTAGCCCCGGTGCTCCCTCCGTCTCCTTCCTCTCTCCCTTCTTTGTCTTTTCTCCTCTGCCTTTGGTTTCACTTGTAGGAAATATGCCCTAGAGGCAATAATAAAATGGTTATTATTGTATTTCCTTGTTCATGATAATTGTCTATTATTCATGCTATAATTGTATTGACTGGAAACCGCAATACATGTGTGAATACATAGACCACAACATGTCCCTAGTGGGCCTCTAGTTGACTAGCTCGTTGATCAACAGATGGTCATGGTTTCCTGACCATGGACATTGGATGTCATTGATAACGGGGTCACATTATTAGGAGAATGATGTGATGGACAAGACCCAATCCTAAGCCTAGCACAAGATCGTGTAGTTCGTATGCTAAAGCTTTTCTAAATGTCAAGTATCTTTTCCTTAGACCATGAGATTGTGCAACTCCCGGATACCGTAGGAATGCTTTGGGTGTACCAAACGTCACAACGTAACTGGGTGGCTATAAAGGTGCACTACGGGTATCTCCGAAAGTGTCTGTTGGGTTGGCACGAATCGAGACTGGGATTTGTCACTCCGTGTGACGGAGAGGTATCTCTGGGCCCACTCGGTAGGACATCATCATAATGTGCACAATTTGATCAAGGAGTTGATCACGGGATGATGTGTTACGGAACGAGTAAAGAGACTTGCCGATAACGAGATTGAACAAGGTATTGGCATACCGACGATCGAATCTCGGGCAAGTACTATACCGGTAGACAAAGGGAATTGTATACAGGATTGATTGAATCCTTGACATCGTGAATCATCCGATGAGATCATCGTGGAACATGTGGGAGCCAACATAGGTATCTAGATCCCGCTGTTGGTTATTGGCCGGAGAGTTGTCTCGGTCATGTCTGCATGGTTCCCGAACCCATAGGGTCTACACACTTAAGGTTCGATGACGCTAGGGTTATAGGGAAGGTATGTACGCGGTTACCAAATGTTGTTCGGAGTCCCGGATGAGATCCCAGACATCATGAGGAGTCCCGGAATGGTCCGGAGGTGAAGATTGATATATTGGACAAAGGGTTTTGGAGTCCGGAAGTGTTCCGGAGGTACCGGGTGATGACCAGCATGACCGAAAGGTGTTTCAGGAGCCCCGGCAAGTGTTGGGGGGGGGGGCTTCATGGGCCAAGGGGAGGGGCAAACCAACCCACTAAGGGGCTGTGCGCCCCCCTCACCTATTCCCACGTGACCAGGGGGTTTGGGGTGCCCCATCTAGGGTTCCCACCTCCTGGCTAGGGGGGCAAGTCACCCAAAGGGGAGATCCCATCTGCCCTGGCTGCCCCCCCTAGGGGAAACCCTAGGGCGCCTCCCCTCCCCCTTGCCCCTATATATAGTGGAGGTTTTGGGGCTGCCCAACTCATCAGTCTATCTCTCCCAAGGCGCAGCCGTACCTCTCTCCCTCCTCGTCTCTCGTAATGCTTGGCGAAGCCCTGCTGGAGTACCGCGCTCCTCCACCACCACCACACTGTTGTGCTGCTGCTGGACGGAGTCTTCCCCAACCTCTCCCTCTCTCCTTGCTGGATCAAGGCATGGGAGACGTCACCGGGCTGCACATGTGTTGAACGCGGAGGTGCCGTCCATTCGGCACTAGGATCTTTGGTGATTTGGATCACGACGATTACGACTCCCTCAACTCCGCGTTCTTGTAACGCTTCCGCTTCACAATCTACAAGGGTATGTAGATGCACTCCTCTCTCTCGTTGCTAGTCTCTCCATAGATGGATCTTGGTGATGCATAGAAAATTTTGAATTTCTGCTACGTTCCCCAACAGTGGAATCAGAGCTAGGTCTATTGCGTAGATTCTTTGCACGAGTAGAACACAAGTTGTTGTGGGCGTTGATTTTGTTCAATATGCTTACCGTTACTAGTCCTATCTTGTTCCGACGATATTGTCGGATGAAGCGACCCGGACCAACCTTACACGTACACTTACGTGAGACAGGTTCCACCGACTGACATGCACTTGTTGCATAAGGTGGCTAGCGGGTGCCAGTCTCTCCCACTTTAGTCGGATCGGATTCGATGAAAAGGGTCCTTATGAAGGGTAAATAGCAATTGGCATATCATGTTGTGGCTTTTGCATAGGTAAGAAACGTTCTTGCTAGAAACCCATAGCAGCCACGTAAAACATGCAAACAACAATTAGAGGACGTCTAACTTGATTTTGCAGGGTATGCTATGTGATGTGATATGGCCAAAAGAATGTGATGAATGATATGTGATGTATGAGATTGATCACTTTCTTGTAATAGGAATCACGACTTGCATGTCGATGAGTATGACAATCGGCAGGAGCCATAGGAGTTGTCTTTATTTATTGCATGACCTGCGTTTCACTGAATAACGCCATGTAATTACTTTACTTCCTTGCTAAACCGTTAGCCATAGTAGTAGAAGTAATAGTTGACGAGACAACTTCATGGAGACACGATGATGGAGATCATGATGATGGAGATCATGGTGTCATGCCGGTGACGATGATGATCATGGAGCCCCGAAGATGGAGATCAGAAGGAGCAAAATGATATTGGCCATATAATGTCACTTTTTGATTGCATGTGATGTTTATCATGTTTATGCATCTTATTTGCTTAGAACGACGATAGTAAATAAGATGATCCCTCATTAAAATTTCAAGAAAGTGTTCCCCCTAACTGTGCATTGTTGCGAAAGTTCGTTGTTTCGAAGCACCACGTGATGATCGGGTGTGATAGATTCTAACGTTCACATACAACGGGTGTAAGCCAGATTTACACACGCGAAACACTTAGGTTGACTTGACGAGCCTAGCATGTACAGACATGGCCTCGGAACACAAGAGATCGAAAGGTCGAACATGAGTCGTATAGTGGATACGATCAACATGAAGATGTTCACCGATGATGACTAGTCCGTCTCACGTGATGATTGGACACGGCCTAGTTGACTCAAATCATGTATCACTTAAGATGACTAGAGGGATGTCTATCTGAGTGGGAGTTCATTAGATGAACTTAATTATCCTGAACATAGTCAAAAGGTTTTTGCAAATTATGTCATAGCTCGCGCTTTTAGTTCTACTGTTTTAGATATGTTCCTAGAGAAAATTTAGTTGAAAGTTGATAGTAGCAATTATGCGGACTGGGTTCGTAAACTAAGGATTGTGCTCATTGCTGCGTAGAAGGCTTATGTCCTTAATGCACTGCTCAGTGTGCTCAACCTCGAACATCGTCTATGGATGTTGCGAACATCTGACATACATGTTTTGATAACTACGTGATAGTTCAGTAATGTTAAACGGTTTAGAATTGAGGCACCGAAGAACATATGAGATGTTTCGAGGGCTGAAATTGGGATTTCAGGCTCGTGCCCATGTCAAGAGGTATAAGACCTCCAACGAGTTTCTTAGCCTGCAAACTAAGGGAGAAAAGCTCAATCGCTGAATTTGTGCTCAGATTGTCTGAGTACAACAATCACTTGAATCGAGTGGGAGTTAATCTTTCGGATGAGATAGTGATGTTTCTCCAAAGTCATTGCCACCAAGCTGCTAGAGCTTCGTGATGAACTATAACATATCAGGGATAGATATGATGATCCTTGAAATATTCGCGATGTTTGACACCGCGAAAGTAGAAATCAAGAAGAAGCATCAATTGTTGATGGTTAGTGAAACCACTAGTTTAAAGAAGGGCAAGGGCAAGAAGGGGTACTTCATGAAACGACAAATCAGTTGCTGCTCCAGTGAAGAAACCCAGGGTTGAACCCAAACTCAAGACTAAGTGCTTCTGTAATGAGGGAACGGTCACTAAAGCAGAACTACTCTAGATACTTGGTAGATGAGAAGGCTGGCAAGGTTGAGAGAAGTATATTGGATATACATTGTATTAAATGTGTACTTTACTAGTACTCCTAGTAGCACTAGGGTATTAAGATACCGATTCGGTTGCTAAGTGTTAGTAACTCGAAATAAAAGAGCTACGGAATAAACGGAGACTAGCTAAAGGTGAGATGACGATGTGTGTTGGAAATGTTTCCAAGGTTGATGTGATCAAGCATCGCCTGCTCCCTCTACCATCAAGATTTGTGTTTGCGTTGAGCATAGACATGATTGGATTATGACTATCGCAATACGGTTATTCATTTAAGGAGAATAATGGTTACTCTGTTTATTTGAATAATACCTTCAATGGTCTTGCACCTAAAATGAATGGTTTATTGAATCTCGATCGTAGTGATACACATGTTCATGCCAAAAGATATAAGATAGTAATGATAGTACCACCTGCTTGTGGCACTGCCATGTAAGTCATATTGGTATAAAACGCATGAAGAAGCTCCATGTTGACGGATCTTTGGACTCAATCGTTTTTGAAAAGTTTGAGACATGCGGACCATGTCTATTGGTATGTGCGCATGAAGAAACTCCATGCAGATGGATCGTTTGGAATCACTTGATTCTAAATCACTTGAGACATGCAAATCATACCACATGGGCAAGATGACTAAAAAGCCTCGTTTTCAGTAAGATGGAACAAGAGAGCAACTTGTTGGAAGTAATACATTTTGATGTGTGCTGTCCAATGAGTGCCGAGGCACGCAGTGGATATTGTTATGTTCTTACTTCACAGATGACTTGAGTAGATGCTGAGTATATTTACTTGATGAAACACAAGTCTGAATTATTGAAAGGTTTAAGTAATTTCAGAGTGAAGTTGAAGATCATAGTGACAAGAGGATAAAATGTCTATGATATGATCATAGAGATGAATATCTGAGTTACGAGTTTGGTACACAATTAAGACCTTGTGGAAATTGTTTCACAACTAATATCGCCTAGAACACCATAGAGTGATGGTGTGTCCGAACATCATAGCTGCACCCTATTGGATATGGTGCATACCATGATGTCTCTTATCGAATTACCACTATCGTTCATGGGTTAGGCATTAGAGACAACCGCATTCACTTTAAATAGGGCACCACGTAATTTCGTTGAGATGACACCGTATGAACTATGGTTTAGAGAAACCTAAGCTGTCGTTTCTTGAAAGTTTGGGGCTGCGATGCTTATGTGAAAAAGTTTCATCCTGATAAGCTCGAACCCAAAGCGGATAAATACATCTTCATAGGACACCCAAAACAGTTGGGTATACCTCCTATTTCAGATCCGGAAGCAAAAGTGATTGTTTCTAGAAACGGGTCCTTTCTCGAGGAAAGGTTTCTCTTGAAAGAATTGAGTGGGAGGATGGTGGAGACTTGATGAGGTTATTGAACCGTCACTTCAACTAGTGTGTAGCAGGGCACAGGAAGTTGTTCTTGTGACGCCTACACCAATTGAAGTGGAAGCTGATGATATTGATCATGAAACTTCGGATCAAGTCACTACCAAAACTCGTAGGTTGGCAAGGATACATACTACTTCAGAGTGGTACGTAATCCTGTCTTGGAGGTCATGTTGCTAGACAACAATGAACCTATGAGCTATGAAGAAGCGATGGTGGGCCCGGATTCTGACGAATGGCTCGAGGCCATAAAATCCGAGAGAGGATCCATGTATGAAAAAAAAGTATAGACTTTGGAAGAACTACTTGATGATCGTAAGGCTGTTGGGTACAGATGGATTTTAAAAGGAATACGAACAATGATGGTAAGTGTCACCATTAAGAAAGCTCGACTTGTCGCTAAGATGTTTTCTGACAAGTTCAAGGAGTTGACTACGATGAGACTTTTCTCACTCGTAGCGATGCTAAGAGTCTGTTGGAATTATATTAGTAATTACTGCATGATTTATGAAATCTTGCAGATAGGATGTCAAAACATTGTTTCCTCGACGATATTCTTGAGGAAAGGTTGTATGTGATACAACCAGAAGGTTTTGTCAATCCTGAAAGATGCTAACAAGTATGCGAAGCTCCAGCAATCCTTCTAAGGACTGGAGTAAGCATCTCGGAGTTGGAATATATGCTTTGATGAGATGATCAAAGCTTTTGGGTTTATACAATGTTTATGAGAAACTTGTATTTCCAAAGAATTGAGTGGGAGCACTATAACATTTCTGATGAGTATATGTTGTTGACATATTGTTGATCGAAAATGATGTAGAATTTTTGGAAAGCATATAGGGTTATTTGAAAAGTGTTTTTAAATGGAAAACCTGGATTAAGCTACTGGAACATTGAGCATCAAGATCAATAAGGATAGATCAAAACGCTTAATAGTACTTTCAAATGAATACATACCGTGACAAGATTTTGAAGGAGTTCAAAATAGATCAGCAAAGAAGGAGTTCTCGGCTGTGTTATATGGTGTGAGTATTGAGTAAGACTCAAGACATGACCACGCAGAAGAGAGAGAAAGGACGAAGGTCGTCCCCTATGCTTCAGACGTGGGCTCTATAGTATGCTATGCTGTGTACCGCACCGTAAGTGTGCCTTGCCATGAGTCAGTCAAGGGGTACAAGAGTGATCCAGGAATGGATCGCAGGACAACGGTTAAACTTATCCTTATTAACTAGTAGATTAAGGAAAATTTGTCAATTATGGAGGTGGTAAAAGAGTTCGTCGTAAAGGGTTACGCCGATGCAAACTTTGACACTAGTCCGGATTATTCTGAGTAGTAAACCGGATTTGTATAGTAGAACAATTATTTGGAATAGCTCCAAATAGAGCGTGGTAACTGCATCTAGGAGATGACATAGAAATTTGCAAAGCACACGCGGATCTGAAAGGTTCAGATCCGTTAACTAATAACCTCTCTCACATGCGATATATGATCAAACCCCATGGGTGTTGATTCATTACAATCACATAGTGATGTGAACTAGATTATTGACTCTAGTGCAAGTGGGAGACTGTTGGACATATGCCCTAGAGGCAATACTAAAATGGTTATTATTGTATTTCCTTATTCATGATAATTGTCTATTATTCATGCTATAATTGTATTGACCGGAAACCACAATACATGTGTGAATACATAGACCACAACATGTCCCTAGTGAGCCTCTAGTTGACTAGCTCGTTGATCAACAGATGGTCATGGTTTCCTGACCATGGACATTGGATCTCATTGATAACGGGATCACATCATTAGGAGAATGATGTGATGGACAAGACCCAATCCTAAGCCTAGCACAAGATCGTGAAGTTCGTATGCTAAAGCTTTTCTAAATGTCAAGTATCTTTTCCTTAGACCATGAGATTGTGCAACTCCCGGATACCGTAGGAATGCTTTGGGTGTACTAAACGTCACAACATAACTAGGTGGCTATAAAGGTGCACTACGGGTATCTCCGAAAGTGTCTGTTGGGTTGGCACGAATCGAGACTGGGATTTATCACTCCGTGTGACGGAGAGGTATCTCTGGGCCCACTCGGTAGGACATCATCATAATGTGCACAATGTGATCAAGGAGTTGATCACGGGATGATGTGTTACGAAATGAGTAAAGAGACTTCTCGGTAACGAGATTGAACAAGGTATCGGCATACCGACGATCGAATCTCGGGCAAATACTATACCAGTAGACAAAGGGAATTGTATACGGGATTGATTGCATCCTTGACATCGTGGTTCATCCGATGAGATCATCGTGGAACATGTGGGAGCCAACATGGGTATCCATATCCCGCTGTTGGTTATTGGCCGGAGAGTTGTCTCGGTCATGTCTGCATGGTTCCCGAACCCGTAGGGTCTACACACTTAAGGTTCGATGACGCTAGGGTTATAGGGAAGGTATGTACGTGGTTACCGAATGTTGTTCAGAGTCCCGGATGAGATCCCGGACTTCACGAGGAGTCCCGAAATGGTCCGCAGGTGAAGATTGATATATTGGACGAAGGGTTTTGGAGTCCGGAAGTGTTCCGGAGGTACCGGGTGATGACCAGCATGATCGAAAGGTGTTTCGGGAGCCCCAGCAAGTGTTGGGGGGGCTTCATGGGCCAAGTGGAGGGGGCAAACCAGCCCACTAAGGGGCTGTGCGCCCCCCTCACCTATTCCCACGTGACCAGGGGGTTTGGGGCACCCCATCTAGGGTTCCCACCTCCTGGCTTGGGGGCCAAGTCACCCAAAGGGGAGATCCCATCTGCCCTGGCCACCCCCCTAGGGGAAACCCTAGGGCGCCTCCCCCTCCCCCTTGGCCCCATATATAGTGGAGGTTTTGGGGTTGCCCAACACATGAGTCTCTCTCTCCCAAGGCGCAGCCCTACCTCTCTCCCTCCTCGTCTCTCGTAGTGCTTGGTGAAGCCCTGCTGGAGTACCACGCTCCTCCACCACCACCACGCTGTCGTGCTGCTGCTGGACGGAGTCTTCCCCAACCTCTCCCTCTCTCCTTGCTGGATCAAGGCATGGGAGACGTCACCGGGCTGCACGTGTGTTGAACGCGGAGGTGCCGTCCGTTCGGCACTAGGATCTTCGGTGATTTGGATCACGACAAGTACGACTCCCTCAACTCCGCGTTCTTGCAATGCTTCCGCTTCGCGATCTACAATGGTATGTAGATGCACTCCTCTCTCTCGTTGCTAGTCTCTCCATAGATGGATCTTGGTGATGCGTAGAAATTTTTGAATTTCTGCTATGTTCCCCAACATCACTCACCCTCCCATATCCTTGCCCGTGTAGGTCATCACCATGGACGACCAGGAGCTCGTTACCTTGGCTACAAAGATGAGCCCCACGCCGCCGCCTTGCTCAGCCATGGATCTGGGCCCTCTGCAGCAGCCGGCGTTGGATCTTGTCTGCCTCTGCCCTTCCACAACTCCGGTGACCCCTAGCGTCGTTGGATCGAAGCATTGCTGCAATTGACATCACGCACGGGATCGATAATTTATTTTGTTTTTGAAATTAATAGTAGTAGCGCGGGTGGCACCCACGCTACTACTAACAGATATAGTAGTAGCGCGGGTGCGCCCGCGCTACTACTACAAGTTAGTTGTAGCGCCGTAGTAGTAGCGCGGGTGCCCGTGCTACTACTAGCTATTTAACCGTGCTACTACTAGGCTTTTCCTAGAGTTCGTAGAGTGCAACAATAATAATAACATAATTAGATCATATAACAATCCCTCTACATGCAACAAATAGTCACTCCAAAGTCACTAATAGCGGAGAACAAACGAAGAGATTATTGTAGGGTACGAAACCACCTCAATGTTATTCTTTCCGATCAATCCGTTGGGCTATTCCTATAAGTGTCACAAACAGCCCTAGAGTTCGTAGTAAAATAACACCTTAAGACACACATCAACCAAAACCTAATGTCACCTAGATACTCCAATGTCACCTCAAGTATCCGCGGGTATGATTATACGATATGCATCACACAATCTCAGATTCATCTATTCAAACCAACACAAAGAACTTCATAGAGTGCCCCAAAGTTTCTACCGGAGAGTCAAGACAAAAACGTGTGCCAACCCCTATGCATAAGTTCACAAGGTCCTTGAACCCGCAAGTTGATCACCAAAACATACATCAAGTGAATCAATAGAATACCCCATTGTCACCACGGGTATCCCCCGCAAGACATATATCAAGTGTTCTCAAATCCTTAAAGACTCAATCCGATAAGATAACTCCAAAGGAAAAACTCAATCCATTACAAGAAGGTAGAGGGGGAGAAACATCATATGATCCAACTATATTAGCAAAGCTCGCGGTTCATCAAGATCGTGACAAATCAAGAACATGAGAGAGAGATCAAACACATAGCTACTAGTACATACCCTCAGCCCCGAGGATGAACTACTCCCTCGTCGTCATGGAGAGCGCCGGGATGATGAAGATGGCCACCGGTGATGGATCCCCCCTCCGGCAGGGTACTGGAACAGGGCCCCAATTGGTTTTTTGTGGCTACAGAGGCTTGCGGCGGTGGAACTCCTGATCTAGGTTTCTTTCTGGAAGTTTGGGGAATTATAGGAGGGGTTGGCGTTGGTCTCACATCAGGGGGCCCCACAGGGAGTCCACGAGGCAGGGGGCATTCCCTAGGGGGCGCCCTCCACCCTCGTGGGGACCACGGGACTCCCCTCTGGTAGCATGACGCTAATATCATCATCTTCATATCTCAAAACAATCATAAAGAATCAAATTTCTCATAGTATTCAATGCACTTTATATGAAAGTTTTTATTATATCCCTATTGGATGCCTATCATATTAGGACTAAATTCAAAACCAAAGAAAATTACCATGTTGTTTAAGACTCTCAAAATAATATAAGTGAATCATGAAAGTTCATCTATTTCTTCAAAAAAAACCACAACCGTGCTCTAAAAGATATGAGTGAAGCACTAGAGCAAATGACAAACTACTCCAAAAGATATAAGTGAAGATCAATGAGTAGTCAAATAATTATGTAACTATGTGAATACTCTCTAAAATTTAAGAATTTCAGATCTTGGGATATTATTCAAACATCAAGCAAAACAAAAAAAAACAAAATGACGCTCCAAGCAAAACACATATCTTGTGGTGAATAAAAATATAGCTCCAAGTAAAGTTACCGATGAACGAAGACGAAAGACGGGATGCCATCGGGGGCGTCCCCAAGCTTAGGCTCTTGGTTGTCCTTGAATATAACCTTGGGGTGCCTTGGGCATCCCCAATCTTAGGCTCTTGCCACTCCTTATTCCATAGTCCATCAAATCTTTACCCAAAACTTGAAAACTTCACAACACAAAACTCAACAGAAAACTCATAAGCTTCGTTAGTATAAGAAAATAAATCACCACTTTTGGTACTGTTGTGAACTCATTATTTATTTATATTGGTGTAATATCTACTTTATTCCAACTTTTCTATGGTTCATACCCTCCGATACTACTCATAGATTCATGAAAATAAGCAAGCAACACATAGAAAACAGAATCTGTCAAAAATAGAACAGTCTGTAGTAATGTGTAACTCTAGAATACTTATGTAACTCCACACATTCTAAAACAATTAGTTACACCTGATAAATTTGTGCACCAATCGATAGCAAAAAGAATCAGGTCAAAAGCATGTTTCAATAAGATTCTAGAAATTATTTATTGAGTGCAAAAGTTTCTGATTTTCAGCAGGATCAACACAACTATCACCACAAGCTATCCTAAAGGATTTACTTGGCACTTTATTGAAACAAAAGCTATAAAAATGATTACTATAGTAGCTTAATCATGTAAACACAAAAAACAGTAGGGTAAATATTGGGTTGTCTCCCAACAAGCGCTTTTCTTTAATGCCTTTTAGCTAGGCATGATGATTTCAATGATGCTCACTTGAAAGATAAGAATTGAAACATAATGGGAGCATCATGAAGAATATTACTAGCACATTTAAGCCTAACCCACTTCCTATGCATAGGGGTTTTGTGAGCAAACAACTTATGGGAACAAGAATCAACTAGCATAGGAAGACAAAACAAGCAAAACTTCAAGATTTTAAGCACATAGAGAGGAAACTTGATATTATTGCAACTCCTACAAGCATATATTCCTCCCTCATAATAATTTTTAGTAGAATAATGAATGAATTCAACAATATAACCATCACATAAAGTATTCTTTTCATGAGACACAAACATAGAAATTTTATTACTCTCCGCATAAGCAAATATCTTCTCATGAATAGTAGTGGAAGCAAACTCAACAAAATAACTATCATGTGAGGCATAATCCAATTGAAAATTAAAATCAAGATGACAAGTTTCATGGTTATCATTATTCTGTTTATCATACATATCATTACAATAATCATCATAGATAGCAACTTTGTTCTCATAATCAATTGGAACCTCTTCCGAAATAGTGGATTCTTCACTAAATAAAGTCATGACCTCTCCAAATTCACTTTCATAATTATCACAATAAGATTCAACACCCTTCAAAATAGTGGGATCATTACTTCCTAAAGTTTACACTCTTCCAAACCCACTTTCATCAATATAATCATCATAAATAGGACTATAGGAGGCATATGCTATCATCTTAATAAATTTGCTCATCGAAACTTGGGGGACAAAAAAATATCATCTTCATCAAACATAGCATCCCAAAGCTTGTGGCTTTGCGTATCATTAGCATCATGATATTCAAAGAATTCACACTAACAACATTGCAATCATGCTCATCATTCAAATATTTAGTGCCAAACATTTTAATGCATTCTTCTTCTAACACTTGGGCACAATTTTCCTTTCCATCATTTTCACGAAAGATATTAAAGAGATGAAGCATATGAGGCACCCTCAATTCCATTTTTTTCTAGTTTTCTTTTATAAACTAAACTAGTGATAAAACAAGAAACTAAAAGTTCTGATTGAAAGATCTAAAGATAGACCTTCAAGCACTAACCTCCCCGGCAACGGCGCCAGAAAAGAGCTTGATGTCTACTATGCAACCTTCTTCTTGTAGACGTTGTTGGGCCTCCAAGTGCAGAGGTTTGTAGGACAGTAGCAAATTTCCCTCAAGTGGATGACCTAAGGTTTATCAATCCGTGGGAGTCGTAGGATGAAGATGGTCTCTCTCAAACAACTCTGCAACCAAATAACAAAGAGTCTCTTTTGTCCCCAACACACCCAATGCAATGGTAAATTGTATAGGTGCACTAGTTCGGCAAAGAGATGGTGATACAGGTGCAATATGGATGGTAGATATAAGTTTTTGTAATCTGAAAATATAAAAACAGCAAGGTAGTGAGTGGTAAAAGTGAGCGAAAACGGTATTGCAATGCTTAGAAACAAGGCCTAGGGTTCATACTTTCACTAGTGCAAGTTCTCTCAACAAAAATAACATAATTAGATCATATAACAATCCCTCAACATGCATCAAAGAGTCACTCCATAGTCACTAATAGCAGAGAACAAACGAAGAGATTATTGTAGGGTACGAAACCACCTCAAAGTTATTCTTTTCGATCAATCCGTTGGGCTATTCCTATAAGTGTCACAAACATCCCTAGAGTTCGTAGTAAAATAACACCTTCAGACACACATCAACCAAAACCCTAATGTCACCTAGATACTCCAATGTCACCTCAAGTATCCACGGGTATGATTATACGATATGCATCACACAATCTCAGATTCATCTATTCAAACCAACACAAAGAACTTCATAGAGTGCCCCAAAGTTTCTACCAGAGAGTCAAGAAGAAAACGTGTGCCAACCCCTATGCATAAGTTCACAAGGTCACTGAACCCGCAAGTTGATCACCAAAACATACATCAAGTGAATCAATAGAATACCCATTGTCACCACGGGTATCCCACGCAAGACATACATCAAGTGTTCTCAAATCCTTAAAGACTCAATCCAATAAGATAACTTCAAAGGTAAAACTCAATCCATTTCAAGAAGGTAGAGGGGGAGAAACATCATATGATCCAACTATAGTAGCAAAGCTTTCGGTACATCAAGATCGTGCCAAATCAAGAACACAAGAGACGGAGAGAGAGAGAGAGAGAGAGAGATCAAAACATAGCTACTGGTACATACCCTCAGCCCCCGAGGGTGAACTACTCCCTCCTCGTCATGGAGAATGCTGGGATGATGAAGATGGCCACCGGTGATGGATCCCCCCTCTGGCAGGGTGCCGGAACAGGGACCCGATTGGTTTTTCGTGGCTACAAAGGCTTGTGGCGGCAAAACTCCTGATCTAGGTTTCTTTCTAGAAGTTTGGGGATTTATAGGAGGGGTTGGCATCGGTCTCACATTAGGGGGTCCCACAGGGAGTCCACGAGGCAGGAGGCGCGCCCTAGAGGGGGGGGCCTCCACCCTCATGGGGCCCACAGGACTCCCCTCTGGTAGCTTTTCATTGTAGTATTTTTTATATTTTCCAAAAAAATCTCCGTTGATTTTCAGCGCATTCCGAGAACTTTTATTTCTGCACAAAAACACCACCACGGTAGTTCTGCTGAAAACAGCGTCAGTCTTGGTTAGTTCTAACCAAATCATACCAAAATCATGTAAAAATATTATAAACATGACATGAATACATAAAAATTTATAGATACATTGGAGATGTATCAAGCATCCCCAAGCTTCATTCTTGCTCGTCCTCGAGTAGGTAAATGATAAAAACAAAACTTTTTATGTGGAATGCTACCTAACATATTTATCAATGTAATCTCTCTTTATTGTGGCAAGAATATTCAGATCCATAAGATTCAAAATAAAAGTTTAATATTGACATAAAAACGATGATACTTCAAGCATACTAATAAAGCAATCATGTCTTCTCGAAATAACATGGCCAAAGAAAGCTTATATCTATAAAATCATATAGTTTGGCTATGCTCCATCTTCGTCACACAAAATATTCAAATTATGCATAACCCTGGTTTTAGCCAAGCAAGTGTTTCATACTTTAGTATTCTCAAACCTTTTCAACTTTCACGCAATACATGAGCGTGAGCCATGGACATAGCACTATAGGTGTAATAGAATGGTGGTTGTGGAGAAGACAAAAAAGAAGGAGATAGTCTCACATCAACTAGGCGTATTAATGGGCTATGGAGATGCCCATCAATAGATATCAATGTGCGTGAGTAGGGATTGCCACGCAACAGATGCACTAGAGCTATAGGTGTATGAAAGCTCCAAAATAAACTAAGTGGGTGTGCATCCAACTTGCTTGCTCATGAAGACCTGGGGCATTTGAGGAAACCCATCGTTGGAATATACAAGCCAAGTTCTATAATGAAAAATTCCCACTAGTATATGCAAGTGACAAAATAAGAGACTCTCTATCATGAAGACCATGGTTCTATTTTGAAGCACAAGTGTGGACAAAAAAGGATAGTAACATTGTCCCTTCTCTCTCTTTCTCTTTTTTTGATTGTCTTCTTTGGCCTTTTTTTTCTCACACGGGATAATGCTCTAATAATGATGATAATCACACTTCTGTTTATTTACAACTCAAGAAGTGCAACTCGATACTTAGAACAAAATATGACTCTATATGAATGCCTCCGGCGGTGTACCGGGATGTGCAATGATTCAAAAGTGACATGTATGAAAGAATTATGAACGGTGGCTTTGCCACAAATATGATGTCAACTACATGATCATGCAAAACAATATGACAATGATGAAACGTGTCATAATAAACGGAACAGTGGAAGGTTGCATGGCAATATATCTTGGAATGGCTATGGAAATGTCATAATAGGTAGGTATGGTGGCTGTTTTGAGGAAGGTAAATGGTGGATGTATGGTACCGGCGAAAGTTGCGCGACACAAGAGAGGCTAACAATGGTGGAAGGGTGAGAGTGCGTATAATCCATGGGCTCAACATTAGTCATAAAGAACTCACATACTTATTGCAAAAATCTACAAGTCATCAAAACCAAGCACTACGCGCATGCTCCTAGGGGGAGGGTTGGTAGGAGTTAACCATCGCGCGATTCCGACCTCCACACATAAGGAGGACAATCAAAGAGATACATCATGCTTCAAATTTGTTACACAACGGTTACCATCCGTGCATGCTACGGGACTCGCAAACCTCAACACAAGTATTTCTCAAATTCACAATTACACCACTAGCATGACTCTAATATCACCATCTTCATATCTCAAAACAGTCGTAAAGAATCAAATTTCTCATAGTATTTAATGCACTTTATATGAAAGTTTTTATTATATCCCTCTTGGATGCCTATCATATTAGGACTAAATTCATAACCAAAGCAAATTACCATGTTGTTTAAGACTCTCAAAATAATATAAGTGAAGCATGAGAGTTCATCTATTTCTTCAAAATAAAACCACGGTCGTGCTCTAAAAGATATAAGTGAAGCACTAGAGCAAATGACAAACTACTCCAAAAGATATAAGTGAAGATCAATGAGTAGTCGAATAAATATTTAATTATGTGAAGACTCTCTAACATTTAAGAATTTCAGATCTTGGGATATTATTCATACATCAAGCAAAACAAAATAAAACAAAATGACGCTCCAAGCAAAACACATATCATGCGGTGAATAAAAATATAGCTCCAAGTAAAGTTACCGATGAACGAAGATGAAAGATGGGATGCCATCCGGGGCATCCCCAAGCTTAGGCTGTTGGTTGTCCTTGAATATTACCTTGGGGTGCCTTGGGTATCCCCAAGCTTAGCCTGTTGCCACTCCTTATTCCATAGTCCATCGAATCTTTACCCAAAACTTGAAAACTTCACAACACAAAACTCAACAGAAAACTCGTAAGCTTCATTAGTATAAGAAAATAAATCACCACTTTTGGTATTGTTGTGAACTCATTATTTATTTATATTGGTCTAATATCTACTGTATTCCAACTTTTCTATGGTTCATACCTTCCTATACTACTCATAGATTCATGTAAATAAGCAAACATCACATAGAAAACAGAATCTGTCAAAAACAGAACAGTCTGTAGTAATCTGTAACTCTAGAATACTTCCGTAACTCCAAAAATTCTAAAACAAATAGTTCCACTGAGAAATTTGTGCACCAACCCATAGCAAAAATAATCAGGTCAAAATAACATTTCAATAAGATTCTAGAAATTATTTACTGAGTGCAAAAGTTTTTGATTTTCAGCAGGATCAACACAACTATCACCACAAGCTATCCTAAAGGATTTACTTGGCACTTTATTGAAAGAAAAGCTATAAAACATGATTTCTGCAGTAGCTTAATCATGTGAACACAAAAACAACAGTACGGTTAAATATTGGGTTGTCCCCCAACAAGCGCTTTTCTTTAATGCCTTTTAGCTAGGCATGATGATTTCAATGATGCTCACTTGAAAGATAAGAATTGAAACATAATGGGAGCATCATGAAGAATATTACTAGCACATTTAAGCCTAACCCATTTCCTATGCATAGGGGTTTTGTGAGCAAACAAGTTATGTGAACAAGAATCAACTAGCATAGGAAGACAAAACAAGCAAAACTTCAAGATTTTAAGCACATAGAGAGGAAACTTGATATTATTGCAACTCCTACAAGCATATATTCCTCCCTCATAATAATTTTTAGTAGCATAATGAATTAATTCAACAATATAACCATCACATAAAGTATTCTTTTCATGAGACACAAACATAGAAATTTTATTACTCTCCACATAAGCAAATTTCTTCTCATGAATAGTAGTGGAAGCAAACTCAACAAAATAACTATCATGTGAGGCATAATCCAATTGAAAATTAAAATCAAGATGACAAGTTTCACGGTTATCATTATTCTTTATATCATACATGTCATCACAATAATTATCATAGATAGCAACTTTGTTCTCATAATCAATTGGAACCTCTTCCGAAATAATGGATTCATCACTAAATAAAGTCACGACCTCTCCAAATCCACTTTCATAATTATCACAATAAGATTAAACACCCTCCAAAATAGTGGGATCATTACTTCCTAATGTTGACACTCTTCCAAACCCACTTTCATCAATGTAATTATCATAAATAGGAGGCATGCTATCATCATAACAAATTTGCTCATCAAAACTTGGGGGACAAAAAATATCATCTTCATCAAACATAGCATCCCAAAGCTTGTGGCTTTGCATATCATTAGCATCACCGATATTCAAACAATTCACACTAACAACATTGCAATCATGCTCATCATTCAAATATTTAGTGCCAAACATTTTAATGCATTCTTCTTCTAACACTTGGGCACAATTTTCCTTTCCATCATTTTCACGAAAGATATTAAAGAGATGAAGCATATGAGGCACCATCTATTCCATTTTTTGTAGTTATCTTTTATAAACTAAACTAGTGATAAAACAAGAAACTAAAAGATTCGATTGCAAGATCTAAAGATATACATTCAAACACTAACCTCCCCGGCAACGACGCTCGAAAAGAGCTTGATGTCTACTATGCAACCTTCTTCTTGTAGATGTTGTTGGGCCTCCAAGTGCAGAGGTTTGTAGGAAAGTTGTCGTGGTGGGCGCATGGTAGATACCATGGGATGGCTAAAGAGAGGAGGAGGCTCGAGGGCACTGGTGGGCTCCAGAGGCGGGGTTGGCATGAGCGAGCGCGGGGCGCAAGACATACCCAGGTTTGGGGCTCTCCGGAGAGATAATACCCTTAGTCCTGTCGAGTTAGTTGCTCTGTGATAGTACAGAGTTGCTCCTAGAGATGTATGGAGGAAGAAGGAAGGCTTGCCAAGGCTTAGGCTTCTTCCTCTCCTTGTGGATTCTACCGATTGGGTGGCTAGGTTACTGTGTGCTTGCTTTTCCTTCTTTCGTGCGTGGGAGCTCCTAGGGTTTTTTATAAACCAACCCCCTAGGGGTAAAATGGTAATGTTACAAGGTCATAGGGTCGGGTCGTCAGCATCTGGGGACCCGGAGCTGGGACCGCCGGAGGCCTGTGGTTCGTCGGGTTCCCTAGGAGCGGGCCTCGCATGCCTAGGGGCACTGTTCGTTGTCTTGTCGATCGCCAGGAGTGGCCGGGTCGAGGGGGGCGCGGGGAAGTGGGAAAGGCGAGCACAAACGATCCCACTCCCCCATGTTCGAAATGGGGCTTATAAATTGGGGCGAAGAGGGCAACGGACATCATTCTCGCTCGTGCTCCCCTGCCTCTTCACCCTCCCTGTGCCATTTGCGACCGCCGTGCTATGACGCCCGCCGCTTCGAACAGAGCTCTGGTGCCACTTGACTTCCTCTTTTCCTTCCATTCATCATCGATGGCGCTGCCGTCGGGCTCCTCGACGGGCTCGACCATCACTGCCGATGACATCGACTATCTCCACACCACCCGATGCCTGCCGGGGGATACAGAGGTTGAGGTGCACCTGCCGCAGGGCGTGCAGAGGCCGTCGCCCGTGGGCTTGGAGCGCTTCGTCTTCTTCCCGCATTTCAAACGCGGGTTCGGTCTTCCGGCGAGCTCCTTCTTCCGCAACTTCCTAGCATTCTTCAGGCTCTAGCCCCACCATCTTGGCGCCGGCGCCATTGTTCAACTCTTTGGCTTCATCACCCTCTGCGAGGGATACCTGGGGGTCGAGCCCTCGATCGACCTCTGGGCGCGCTTCTTCTCCTTGAAGCAGCAGGGGACGACGGCCGGGGAGTTCTCTGACTGTGGGGCCACCGTCATCATGAAGTGGATGGGCATAAACTTCCCCAAGATACCGCTGGAGGATTCTACCAAGAAATGGCAGAACTCCTTCTTCTATGTTCGCAACCTTGGCGCGGACCGCATCAACCTGCCGGCCTTTGTCGACGCGCCGCCGCACGCGAAGATGAATTGGGGCTACAGGCCCAGGCACCCGTCGCAGGAGATACTCAATCTCTGCGAGCGGGTGTCGGTGATGAAGGCGCGGGAGGGGCTCAGCGGCACCAACCTCATCGTCGCCTTCATAATGCGCCGGGTCCTGCCGCGCAGCCGCCTCATCGACCGAATGACCGGTCTTTAGGATCCCAATCACTTGGCGACCACATGTCTGTCGGCGGACTAGATCACGCGCCGGGTCAACGACATCTCCAAGGCCGCGATGAGGGACGACTGGTAGTTCGTCAAGCCGCCGTACAGCCGCTCGAGGCCGGCGCCCATGATGAGTCTCTGGTCTTCGTATTTTGCTGCTGCGCATCTCCTTATCCATCCCGATGCGACACGGGAGGTGCTTATGAATGCCATCCGGCATCCTTACGCCCAGGCGCCGTCGCAGGTGGTGCAGGCCGCGTCGGAGGAGGCCGCGGCCCACGACGGAGAGGAGAAGGAAGACGCCAACGTTGGCATGGGGCGCCCTGCGGGTAAGTCTCGTTCTCTTCATACTTCGTCTTTGAGTTGTCAGGCGTGACGCGGCACGGGCAGTGCTGGTGCGGGCCGTTGGTGCAGCAGCACCGGGCGGAGGAGGCAGCGGTGAAGGCAGCGTCGGGTCGTCGTGAGGGGCGCCGATGACGAGTCGACCGCATGGGAAGGACAGCGTCGCGCCGCGGCCACTGGACGCGAAGCATGCGGCGGACCCGGCTGGGGGTGCGAGACCGGCCGCCAAGAGGAGGCACGGCGCTGCGTAGGAAAGGCTGGCGAGAACCGCCGTGCTGGTGCTGCCGGGGTAAGTTTTCTCTTGTTTGCGTCTGGGTGGCCAAGTGGCCTTGTCCTTTGCTTACTTGTCTTGATCTTCATGTCGCCATTTTCGCTGGTGAAGGTAGCGGCGGAAGCCGCCGCCACCAAGGGTGCCGTGTTCCAGAGGAGCCGGTCCGCCGCCATTGCCCGAAACGAGGAGGAGCTGGCGGACTCGGACCTTGGCCTGCACCCGGCCGATGCCGAGGGCTTGGCCTGGTAGGACCGAAACCGGGCCGAGGCGGAGCTGAAGGCGGCATCGGTCCAGGCCTGGACCAACACCGCCGCGACATGGGCGCGAGCCGGTGAGGACCCGGCATGGCCGGAGATGCCGGAGGGGATGGTGGTGGCGACGATGTTCTTCGAGCCGTCGTCAGTGAGGGGGCGCGACCAAGGAGGCCGTGCGGAGGTGGAGGACCTCGACTGGGAGATCGTGGTCGTTGGGGACGACACCCCGCCGCGGACCGCCGTGGTCGAGCGGGCGGGGGTTGACGGAGGCGGCGGCGCTGCCGTCTTGGAGGGAGCGCCACAGGTGGCGCCGCAGGGGACGCCTAGGGCACTAGCGAGCGAGGCACCGCAGGTGGTGGCGCCGCAGGCCACTCCGGCTGTCGAGGTGGTGGTGGTGCCATAGGCCACTGATACGTCTCCGTCGTATCTACTTTTCCAAACACTTTTGCCCTTGTTTTGGACTCTAACTTGTATGATTTGAATGGAACTAACCCAGACTGACGCTATTTTCAGCAGAATTGCCATGGTGTTGTTTTTGTGCAGAAAATAAAGATTCTCGGAATGTCCTGAAACTCCACGGAACACCTTAGAAAAAATAAAGAAAAATCCTCGCAAAAGATGAAGACCAGGGGGCCCACACCCTGTCCACGAGGGTGGGGGGTGCGCCCCCCTACCTCGTGGGCCCCCTGGTGGCCCTCCGACGCCAACTCCAACTCCATATATTGGCCTTCGGGGAGAAAAAAAATCAAAGAGAAGAAATCATCGCGTTTTACGATACGGATCCGCCGCCAAGCCCTAATCTCTCTCAGGAGGGCTGATCTGGAGTCCGTTCAGGGCTCCAGAGAGGGGAATTCGTCGCCATCGTCATCATCAACCATCCTCCATCACCAATTTCATGATGCTCACTGCCGTGCGTGAGTAATTCCATCGTAGGCTTGCTGGACGGTGATGGGTTGGATGAGATTTATCATGTAATCGAGTTAGTTTTGTCAGGGTTTGATCCCTAGTATCCATTATGTTCTGAGATTGATGTTGCTATGACTTTGCTATGCTTAATGCTTGTCACTAGGGCCCGAGTGCCATGATTTCAGATCTGAACCTATTATGTTTTCATGAATATATGTGAGTTCTTGATCCTATCTTGCAAGTCTATAGTCACCTACTATGTATTATGATCCGGCAAGCCCGAAGTGACAATAATCGGAACCACTCCCGATGATGACCATAGTTTGAGGAGTTCATGTATTCACTATGTGCTAATGCTTTGTTCCGGTTCTCTATTAAAAGGAGGCCTTAATATCCCTTAGTTTCCAATAGGACCCCGCTGCCACGGGAGGGTAGGACAAAAGATGTCATGCAAGTTCTTTTCCATAAGCACGTATGACTATATTCGGAATACATGCCTACATTACATTGATGAACTGGAGCTAGTTCCGTGTCACCCTATGTTATGACTGTTACATGGTGAAATCACATCCGGCATAATTATCCATCATTGATCCGGTGCCTACGAGTTTTCCATATACTGGTTCTCGCTTATTTACTTTTCCGTTGTTACTGTTACAATCACTACAAAATACCAAAAACATTACTTTTGCTGTCTCTACTTTTGTTACCGTTACCACCACTATCATATTACTTTGCTACTAAACACTTTGCTGCAGATACTAAGTTTCCAGGTGTGGTTGAATTGACAACTCAGCTGCTAATACTTGAGAAAATTCTTTGGCTCCCCTTGTGTCGAATCAACAAATTTGGGTTGAATACTCTACCCTCGAAAACTGTTGCGATCCCCTATACTTGTGAGTTATCAAGACCTTTTTCTGGCGCCGTTGCCGGGGAACATAGCTCTATTCTTTGAGTCACTTGGGATTTATATCTGTTGGACACTATGAAGAACTTGAAAGACGCTAAGACCAAGATTTTGCCCTCAACTATGAGGGGAGGTAAGGAACTGCCATCTAGCTCTGCACTAGATTCTCCTTCTGTTATAAGTAAGCTTGCGACACCTAAACCTGTTACCGCTATGAATTCTGATATGTCGCATGTTATTGATGATGCCACTTCTGCCATGCATGATACTTGTGATGAAACTACTTCTATGCTTGATACTACTGTGCCACTTGGTGAATATCTTGATGAGCAAATTGCTAGGTCTAGAGAAAGAGAAATTATTGAACCTGAACACGATGATGTTAGTGACGATGAACCTATGCCTGCTATTCCCGAGGGTTATCTTTTTGATCCTGAATCTTCTGCAGCTATTTTTGCTTGCCAGGATAGTCGTGAACTTAAGAGGTTACTAATTAAATGGAGTAAAGAATCTTTTAGAGGTAGAATGAAACCCGACCCTGCTTTTGCTACTTCACCTATCTGTGTTCCTGATCAGGACTATTATGATTTTTCTGTTGATCCAGATATAATTACTTTGGTTGAATCTGATCCTTTCTATGGCTATGAATCTGAAACTGTTGTGGCACATCTTACTAAGTTGAATGATATAGCTGCCCTGTTTACTAATAATGAGAGATCGCGCTATCTTTATTTACTCAAAATATTTCCGTTCTCATTAAAGGGCGATGCTAAGATATGGTATAATTCTCTTGATCCTGGTTGTGTGCAAAGTCCCCAGGATATGATTTATTACTTCTCTGCTAAATATTTCCCTGCTCATAAGAAACAAGCTGCTTTGAGGGAAATATACAACTTTGTGCAAATTGAAGAAGAGAGTCTCCCACAAGCTTGGGGGAGGCTTCTCAAGTTACTTAATGCTTTGCCTGATCATCCTCTTAAGAAACCTTAAATATTTGATATCTTTTATAATGGACTAACTGATGCTTCCAGAGATTACCTCGGTAGTTGTGCTGGTTCTCTTTTCAGGGAAAGAACACCGGATGACGCTGAAATTCTATTGAATAATATGTTGGCTAATGAAAATAATTGGGCACCTCCCGAGATACCTCCTGAGCTAGTTCCTGAGCCAATTATTGAGCCTATTCCTAAACCAACTCCGAAGAAGAGAGGTGTTCTATTTCTTAGTCCCGAAGATATGCAAGAGGCAAAGAAATCTATGAAAGAAAAAGGTATTAAAGCCGAAGATGTTAAGAATTTACCTCCTATTGAATAAATACATGGTCTTAATTTACCGCCTGTTGAAGAAGTATATGATCTCAATTACTTATTTACTAAAGAACCTCCCGATATCCCGACACAGGTAGTAAAGGTAAATCCTCTCTATAGATATGATAAAGCTGAAGTCCCTCCTACTAAAATTGCTAGTCAGTGCTTGGATGAGTTTGATAACTTTATGTTTAAGCAAGATGACTTTAATGCTTATTTTGGTAGACAATTAAAACAAGATGCTTATATGATTAAACGCTTGGGTGATTATATGGCTGATATTAGAGGTGAACTTAAACTTGTTAGCAAACATGCTTCTATGGTTACCACTCAAGTAGAACAAGTACTTAAAGCTCAGAAAGAAGCGCTTGATGAAATGAATAGTAAGAAAAATGATTATGCTGTTAGAGTGGCTACTAGAACCGGTAGAATGACTCAGGAACCTTTGTATCCTGAAGGCCACCCTAAGAGAATCGAGCAAGATTCTCAGAGAAATGATATTGATGTACCTAGTTCTTCTAAAAGAAGAAAAAGAAAAATGATAGGACTTTGCAAACTTCTAGTGAACCTATCGCTGAGCCACCTGAGAATCCAAATGATATTCTATTTCTGATGCTGAAACACAATCAGGTGATGAACATGAACCTAGTGATAATGTTAATGATAATGTTCATGTTGATGCTCAACCTAGTAATGATAATGATGTAGAAGTTGAACCTGCTGTTGATCTTGATAACCCACAATCAAAGAATCAACGTTATGATAAAAGAGATTTGTTGCTAGGAAACATGGTAAAGAAAGGGAACCATGGGTTCAGAAACCCATGCCTTTTCCCCCGAAACCATCCAAGAAAAAGGATGATGAGGATTTTGAGCGCTTTGCTGAAATGATTAGACCTATCTTTTTGCGTATGCGATTAACTGATGTGCTCAAAACAAATCCTTATTCTAAGTATATGAAGGATATTATTACTAATAAAAGAAAGATACCTGAAGCTGAAATTTCCACCATGCTTGCTAATTATACTTTTAAGGGTGGAATACCAAAGAAACTTGGAGATCCCGGAGTACCTACTATACCATGCTCCATTAAGAGAAATTATGTTAAAACTGCTTTATGTGATCTTGGAGCCGGTGTTAGTGTTATGCCTCTCTCTTTATATCATAGACTTGACTTGAATAAGTTGACACCTACTGTAATATCTTTGCAAATGGCTGATAAATCAACTGCTATAGCTGTCGGTATTTGTGAGGATGTGCCTGTTGTGGTTGCAAACGTTACTATTTTAACGAACTTTGTTATTCTTGATATTCCTGAGGATGATAGTATGTCTATTATTCTTGGAAGACCTTTCCTTAATACTGCAGGGGATGTTATTGATTGCAACAAAGGCAATGTCAATTTTCATGTTAATGGCAATGAACACACGGTACACTTTCCGAGGAAACAACCTCAAGTTTACAGTATCAACTCTATTGGAGAAATTCCATCGATTATATTTGGAGGTTTTGAATTTCCTCTCCCTACTGTCAAGAAAAAGTATGATATACTCATTGTTGGGGATTTTCATATCCCCGTTGAGGTAACTTAGTGCTATTCGAAATTTTTCCGGTTCCTCGTTAATCGGAATGAGCTCGCTAACAAGACTTGATCAACCTTGTTAGTGGATTCATTTTGATGATCACGAGATGGATGAAACTAGAAGCACAACCTTCTGTACCCTCTTTATATTTTCTTTTGTTTAGTAGAAATAAAGTAAAATAGTATTTTTCTGTCTGTCTCCTGACTTGTCCGCTCAATATAAAAATTTCCCGAAAATTAAAGTCCTCAGAATACCATGCCAATTTAATATGATTTTTCGAGAATATTTAAGAATTTACTGTGCAAAAATCACCACGGGGGAGCTGCCACCTGGCCACGAGGGTGGAGGGCACGCCCTACCCCCTGGGTGCGCCCTCCTGCCTCGTGGGCCCACGGTGGCCCTCCTCCACTTATTCCTGCACCCATCTTCTTCCTCTGTCTCACACAAACACGAAAAACCAACTCAAGCACGAGTTCCAGCCCCCGTTGCTGTGATTTTCGATCTCCTTGCTCAAAGCACCTCTCGCAAAACGACTTGGGGAGATTGTTCCTTGGTATGTGACTCCTCCATTGGTCCAATTAGTTTTTGTTCTAGTGCTTTATTCATTGCAAATTTGTGCTGCATAGGTGACCATGTTCTTGAGCTTGCATGTCAAATTTATATGGTTCCAAGAAGTTCCAATGCTTTACATAGGCTCTAGGCACTTGTAGGAGTTGTTGCTATCAATTTTATTGAAGTTTGTTCGCTTTTATTTGAAGTTACTAAAAATTTCAGAAATTTCTCAGAGGAAGCAATATGTTTAGGAGGATGTTCCAAGGTGGTCCTTCAAGGAAACAAAGTCCCAGGCTTGCAATACATGATGCTGATGAGGAACCACCAAGAGATGCTCCTGTGAGGCCCTGTGAATGGCCTTCGGAAAATTTTATGAATCAAGTAGGAATCAAAGAAGAATTTAGCGCATATTTGTGCAATGCTGGTCTTGAGGACTTTGAAGCTGACAAATGCCCCCAGTATCATGATCTCACAAGTTCATTTGTGAGGAGGTTTGAGTTTTCAACTTCGCGAAATTCTCTTTCAGTCATGTTTGACCTTTATGACAAATCTTATACCATGGACTTAGAGGATTTTACTTCTGCTTGCAAGCTTCCATCATGGGGTAATGTCAGGGATCCCCCTAAATCTGAATATAGAGACTTTCTTGCTAAAATAACTGTGGGGGAATCTAGAGACATGACACAAGCCACTATAGGGAGCATTCATTTTCCCGCTATACATTATTTTGCTCTCTTTATAGGTAGATGCATCAATGCTAAGGATGAAGTATGTCACTTGTGTGCTCCTGATCTCAGCATTCTCAGAAGTGCTGTGTTAGGGGACCAATCTTATCATTTGGGAGCCATCGTAGCTCGTAGGTTGCATCAGAATAGACATAACAGGGATTTCTTTGGAGGAATTTATGCAACCCGCTTAGCTAATTTTCTTGAGATAGACATTCGTGAGGGTGATATAGAGTTACCTCCTTCTTATTTAGATTTTGATTCTATGTTTTCTCATCGGTTTGTTGAGAGGACAGAGCCACCTCTCCAGTATCGACTAATCTTTAACAAACGTCGTGTAGTCCATATTGCTCTTCCTTCTCCTGCCTTCTTTGATTTTCAGACAAAAGGAAGATAAGTTATTACCAGAGAGGAGGCATATGAATACGAGAGGAGAGCGGAGGCAGCTAGATGCTACACTGCAGCTCAAGAGGCTATAGCCGCTGCATCATAGTATGACCCCAGCTTCACCTACGGGTATCCGCCAGGCCATCCCTGGCAATATACCAACTTAGGCCAAAAGCCTAAGCTTGGGGGAGTACGTATTTCCCACCGACATTACATTCATGTTCACACACACTCATTGCTAGATGTCGGTGTTCATACTCTTTCGCTGTAATATCCATGCTAGTTTATTTTCTTTTTTCCTGCTTTCTTCTTGTGTGTTTAATAAACCTTAAGAAAAACAAAAAAAAGTAGTAGTTTATTTCTTTGCTGTAGTAATTAAAACGGAAAACCCAAAAATATATCCCGTTCTTGTTTTTTTTGTTGGGAGCTTTCCCGTGTAAATAGTTTATTTCTTTTCTTTCTATGGGGGTCGAGAAGACCATATTGAAAATGCTTAGTGGCTCTTATATGCATGATTGTTTATTTTAACGTAGAGCCCACATTACTTGTCTTCTCTCTTGAGTTGAAAGCTTGCAGATTCCAGCTTAGTCCAATGCACATGCACTCTTATTATTATTCACATCGTTTGGTCGTGCAAGTGAAAGGCAATAATGATGATATATGATGGACTTATTGGGATGAGAAAAGCTGGTATGAACTCGACCTCTCTTGTTTTTGTAAATATGATGATTGATCATTCTTGATTCAGCTATTATGAAGTAAACATATTTGCAATGACATTTAGAGATTATAGTTGCTTGTTCCATGCTTGATTAGCTATGAGTTATAATGGTTTACCTTGCGTGCCAACATGCTATTAGAATGATTATGATGTGGTATGATGGGATGGTATCCTCCTTTAAATGAATTGAGTGACTAGACTTGGCACATGTTCACGCATGTAGTTGAATCAAATCAACATAGCCTTCATGATATTTATGTTCATGGTGGATTATATCCTACTCATGCTTGTATTCGGTGTAAATTAATTTTGATGCATGTTTACGACTGTTGTCGCTCTCTCAGTTGGTCGCTTCCCAGTCTTTTGCTAGCCTTCACCTGTAATAAGCGGGAATACTGCTTGTGCATCCAAACTCCTTAAACCCCAAAGTTATTCCATATGAGTCCACTATACCTTCCTATATGCGGTATTTACCTGCCGTTCCAAGTAAATTTGTATGTGCCAAACTCCAAACCTTCAAATGAAATTCTGTTTTGTATACTCGAGCAGATCATGTTTCAACTAGGGCTGCCCTTATCTTCCATGTTAGGCGGTTATTCTCAAGAGGAGTGGACTCCGCTCCTCATTCACGAGAAAAATGGCTGGTCACCGGGATGCCCAATCCCATGCTTTATGCAAACTAAATCAAAATAATTGCAAACAAAACTCCCCTTGGGACCCGTTGAATGTTGGAGGCACTCGTTGTTTCGAGCAAGCCATGGATTGATGCTTGTGGAGGAAGGGGAGTATAAACTTTACCATTCTGTCTGGGAACCGCCTATAATTTGTTTAGCATGGAAGATATCGTCATCTCATAGTTGTTGCGTTGACAGCAAAAGTATGCTGCTCAAAATGTTATTCAATCTCTATTTTAATACCAAGCTCTGGCACCTCTAAAAATCCCTGCTTCCCTCTGCGAAGGGCCTATCTATTTACTTTTATGTTGAGTCATCACCCTTCTTATTAAAAAGCACCCGCTGGAGAGCACACTGTCATTTGCATTCATTATTATTGCTTTATATTGGGTATGACTTGACTAGATCTCTTTTACCATGAATTACAATGTTTAGGCAGTCCTTGATCTTTGAAGGTGCTCTGCATTTATGTTTTGCGGTCTCAGAAAGGGCTAGCGAGATACCATTCCGTTATATCATGTTATGATTATTTTGAGAAAGTGTTGTCAACCGAGTTTTGTTATTATAGCTCGCTAGCTGATTATGCCATTGATATGAGTAATTGTGAGACCTTTGTGTTAATGTGAGAATGGTTAGTTCATAATAATTGCTGAGACTTGAATGCTAGCTTTTCATGTTTACAACAACAAGAGCAAACAGAGTTTGTAAAAGTTTTTCTTTTTCTCTTTCAGTTTGTCAACTGAATTGCTTGAGGACAAGCAAGGGTTTAAGCTTGGGGGAGTTGATACGTCTCCTCCGTATCTACTTTTCCAAACACTTTTGCCCTTGTTTTGGACTCTAACTTGTATGATTTGAATGGAACTAACCCGGACTGACGCTGTTTTCAGTAGAATTGCCATGGTGTTGTTTTTGTGCAGAAAATAAAGATTCTCGGAATGTCCAGAAACTGCATGGAACACCTTAGAAAAAATAAAGAAAAATCATCGCAAAAGATGAAGACCAGGGGGCCCACACCCTATCCACGAGGGTGGGGGGCTCCCCCCAGGGCGCGCCCCCCTACCTCATGGGCCCCCTGGTGGCCCTCCGACGCCAACTCCAACTCCATATATTGGCCTTCGGGGGAAAAATCAGAGAGAAGAAATCATCGCGTTTTACGATACGGAGCCGCCGCCAAGCCCTAATCTCTCTCGGGAGGGCTGATCTGGAGTCCGTTCGGGGCTCTAGAGAGGGTAATTCGTCGCCGTCGTCATTATCAACCATCCTGCATCACCAATTTCATGAAGCTCACCGCCGTGCGTGGGTAATTCCATCGTAGGCTTGCTGGACGGTGATGGGTTGGATGAGACTTATCATGTAATCGAGTTAGTTTTGTTAGGGTTTGATCCCTAGTATCCATTATGTTCTGAGATTGATGTTGCTATGACTTTGCTATGCTTAATGCTTGTCACTAGGGCCCGAGTGCCATGATTTCAGATCTGAACCTATTATGTTTTCATGAATATATGTGAGTTCTTGATCCTATCTTGCAAATCTATAGTCACCTACTATGTGTTATGATCCGGCAACCCTGAAGTGACAATAATTGGAACCACTCCCGGTGATGACCATAGTTTGAGGAGTTCATGTATTCATTATGTGCTAATGCTTTGTTCTGGTTCTCTATTAAAAGGAGGCCTTAATATCCCTTAGTTTCCAATAGGACCCTGCTGCCACAGGAGGGTAGGACAAAAGATGTCATGCAAGTTCTTTTCCATAAGCACGTATGACTATATTCAGAATACATGCCTACATTACATTGATGAACTGGAGCTAGTTTTGTGTCACCCTATGTTATGACTGTTACATGATGAACCACATCCGGCATAATTATCCATCATTGATCCGGTGCCTACGAGTTTTCCATATACTGGTTCTTGCTTATTTACTTTTCCGTTGTTACTGTTACAATCACTACAAAATACCAAAAGTATTACTTTTGCTGTCTCTACTTTTGTTACCGCTACCACCACTATCATATTACTTTGCTACTAAACACTTTGCTACAGATACTAAGTTTCCAGGTGTGGTTGAATTGAAAACTCAGCTGCTAATACTTGAGAATATTCTTTGGCTCCCCTTGTGTCGAATCAACAAATTTGGGTTGAATACTCTACCCTCGAAAACTGTTGCGATCCCCTATACTTGTGGGTTATCAGCCACCCCGGCTGCCGAGTCGGAGGCAGTGCCGGAGAGGGTGTTGGCGAGTGTGCTGGCCGCAGGCGGAGTGGCTGGTGGAGAGCACGGCCTGGTGCCCAGGCCAGGAGGACGTCGGCCTGCCATGTCACTGCCGGCACGGGGCGGGGCCGCTGTTGTCTTCGGGCCTCAGACCCAGGAGGAGGCGGTGATGGATGCCGTCAGCCGCCGTCTGCGCGGGCGGACGGACCGGATCGAGGCCTTCGCCCAAGCCGAGGTGGAGCAGACGTGGGAGCTGGAGCGCGCCGTGCTGGTGAGCTCCCCTACCGCCTTCTGATACTTCTTCCTTTTTAGCTTCTTCTTTATGGGGGTGCGCTAGCACACCCACTGGGTGTAGCCCCCGAGGTTCGGGCCAACTACGTAGTAGTTGAGTCGAATCTTTAAAATGATGTCTTTGTGTTGAATGTTGCTTCTTTGCAGCAACTTGATGCCTAACGGGTCGGCGTCTTCAACGGCCTCCTGGGCAAGTATCGGGAGCTCAAGGAGGAGCTCGCCGCCAAGGAGGAGGAGCTCCACATCACCGCAGGTATGATCGTGCTCTTTTTAGTGGGGGCGCGCTAGCGCACCAACTGGGTGTAGCCCCCGAGATTCGGGCCAACTGTGTAACAGTTGGGTCAAATCTTAAAACTTGGTTCTTTGTTTCTGAATCTTCTTCTTTTCGGTAGCCGAGGTGCTGTCTCGGCAGACCCGGCTGCTTCGGGCCAGCCACCACTACGACCGGCTTGTCGCCGATGCTGGCCGTCTTGGGGCCAATGTGGCGCAGGCTAAGGCGGAGGTGGTAGTGGCCCGGCGGTCACTCGATGAAGCCAGCCGGCTACGGGAGCAGTTGGTGGGCGACAAGAGCCGCCTCGAAGCCGAGGTGGAGCACCTCAAGGCAGAGTCCGCCAAGGTGGTGGAAGTCCAGCGGGCCCTGGCCGAGGTGGACCAGCAGCGTGGCAAGCTGGCCGATGACAAGGGCCAGCTCCAAGCCGAGGTGGAGCACCTGAAGGGGCAGACGGCCGCGGTGGAGGATGCGCGTCGGGAGAAGACCCGCTGCCGCGAGGTGTCCAAGAAGGCGGCTGAGGACAAGGACGCCGAGCTGAAGGCGGCCCTTGCCAAGGTGGCCGACTTGGAGAAGGTGCTCCAGGAGCGTGACCGCACAATTGATCGGGAGCAGCGTGGTACGTTGCTCGAAGCGCAGCACCTGGAAGAGTCCTTCTCCAGCAAGTGCTTTTTCTTGAGTTTCGCCGGGTTGGGATCCCGGCTTCTTGTCCTTGGTGCCATTTTTCTGACTTGCTTCTTTTTCTGACATGGGCCTTCCCGGAGACGCATCGGCTGGCGGAGGAGGCCGTCCGCTTCCAGCACGATCCGCTGGGGGTCGTTGGCTCCGGGACCAATCCGCAGGTGGCCTGGACCTTCCCGGAGATCGTGACCGCCGCCGAGGCTCGTCTTCGAGTCTTGGGAGATCAGATGGGGCAGCTCTCCCAAGCCGGCGCGGCAATGACGACGGCCCTGTGGCCGGGCTCTGTTGCACCGAGCAGCTTCACGCGGCTGGCGCGCTGGCTGGAGATGGGGCCGTACCGGCTCCATGAGTGGCACGTTTCCGCCGCCCATGCCGACACTGAGATGGCGCTCCGGTTTGCCTTGTCCTGGCACCAGAACCTGCAGCTGGACGCGTTGATGGGCCAGCGGGCCGGCTTGGAGCAGCAGCTGCAGGAGCAGGCTGGCCGGATTGCTTCCTGGGCTAGCTACATCGCCGGGTTCGCCTTCCATGATGAGTTCCACCTGGAGCGGGCGGAGGATGGTGGAGTCGTGCCTGGCGACGACTATGGCCTGCTTCTGCATGACCCGGAGGGCAGCTCTTAGGAGACGGGTGTCTACCGCGATGGAGATGCCGAGGAGGAAGACACCGGCACCTCGGCGGACCCGAAGGCCGCCGCAGGGGAGTCGTTGACTGCGCGACCCGGAGGCGGAGACGCCTGATGCTGTCCTGTTTTAGATTTAGAGAAAATTTACATTAGGTAGCAGGTCCACCCACCCACTAGGGGTTTCTGGTGTAATGAACTTTGGCCGTGGGCCCTGTCTTTTAACAATATGTGATGTGTATATTTTGTGGATGCCTATGCTTCTGCTCTTTGTTTTTTGAACCGTTTTCTTGTGCTTTCCCTCTCTTGACCCCCCCCCCCCGTGAGTCTGACGGCCGAGGCTCCGGTCTGTGACAAGGATTTCGGTTTTTTTGAGAGGAGCGTGCAGTACTTAGGCTTTCAAAATGTTGAGCACGAGCAAAACACCCACTGGGCCGACTGGCGGCAATCCGGCAAAGCCAGTTGGCGTACAGCCGGTCGTGCGGCTGTTTTTTAATGGTGGCGGGCCGAGTTGGTCGACCCGATGACCTTTGACTTAGCGTTTGAAGCGTGCTGGAGCTCTGGCCCGTTGTGCTTGCCAGCCGACAGCCGAAGCCGGATCTATGGCCTAGGGCGAAGTGGGGGCCGCAACGTCCTTAGCGCGTCAGCAATCACCAAGGAAGGCGGCGGGTGGCGATCAAGCCGGCCAGCCCCCAAGCCCCCAGGTCGGGCGAGTCGGACCGGTGGCTGGGTTAGGAGCAAAGTGATGCACAAATGTAGGGGACACAATAACTTGGTCGGAAAAGGCAGCCCCCGAGCATCGTTCGGGGACTCCATAGTTTCATGCATTTACAAAAGGCAGCGATACATACATTCGTATGGCTAACTGTAAAACAAGCGGAGGAGTTCCGCGTTCCACGGCCGGGTTATTTCTTCACCGGCGGTGTCTCTCTTGCGCTTGTTTGACTTGCGAGCATCGATGAGGTAGTAGGCATTGCGGTCGCACAAGGCCCTATTGACGATGAAAGGGCCCTCCCATGGAGAGGACAACTTGTGCTGGCCGGCTTGCTCTGGGACGAGTCGGAGGACGAGGTGCTCTCGTGGAATGCGAGGGGCTTGATCTTCTTGCTGTGGTAGTGCCTCACGCCTTGCTGGTAGATGGCCGAACGGCCGAGTGCTAGGAGACACGCCTCTTCGAGTAGGTCGACGTCGTCTTTGCGGGCTTCCTTGGCTTCGGCTTCAGTGTACATCGCGACACGTGGCGAGTCGAACTCGACGTCGGTCGGGATGACGGCTTCAGCTCCATAAACAAGGAAGAACAGGGTGAACCCAGTCGACCTGTTTGGCGTGGTTCGGAGACTCTAGAGGATGGTCAGCAACTCATCGAGCCAGCTGCTGGTTGAGCGGATGAGCAGCCCGACGAGCCGCGGCTTGATGCCGGATAGGATGAGGCCGTTGGCTCGCTTGACCTGCCCGTTGGACCGCGGGTGCGCAACAGAGGCTAGGTCGAGGCAGATGCCGGAGACGGAGCAGTATTGCGCGAGCGCGCCCTTGGCGAAGTTTGTTTTGTTGTCCGTGATTATGCTGTTTGGCATTCCATAGCGTACTGTGATGTCTTTGACGAACCAGACGGCTGTTGGCCCGTCCAGTTTCTTGATTGGCCTTGCTTCGATCCACTTGGTGAACTTGTCCACCACCACCAACAGGTGCGTAATGCTGCCTCGGGCGGTTTTGAAGGGTCCCACCATGTCGAGTTCCCAGACCGTGAAGGGCCAGGCGATCGGGATGGTGCAGAGTGCTGATGCCGGCTGGTGGCTGCGCTTGCTGAAGCACTGGCATCCCTCACACTTGAGGATGAGTGACTCGGCATCTTGGAGGGTCGTAGGCCAGTAGAAACCATGGCGGAACGCCTTGGCCACCATGGATCGTGACGCGGTGTGGTGCCCGTATTCACCCTGGTGTATGTCGAGGAGGATGTCGATGCCTTGGTCCTGCTCGAAGCAGCGCTGGAACACGCCGGTGGAGCTGCATTTGACGAGCTCGTTGTTGATGATGCTATAGGCGGGCGCCAACGTTGCACCTGCCGGGCCTCGGTCTCGTCTGTGGGGAGGACCCCATTCTCCAGGAACTCCGAGATGGGCAGGGCCCAAGACGAAGACGTCGCCACGGCGAAGACGACCACCTGGGTGGGTTCCGGGTCGGCAACCCCTGAGCCGGGCTGAGCAGCCCCTGGGTCGGGGATGGCGGCGGTCGGGTCGAGGATGATGGCGGCCGGGTCGGCGGCTTCGGTCTCCAGGCCGAGTTCGGCAACCCCCGGGCCGGGTTCGGATGTTCCCGGGCCGGGTTGAGGCGTGGCCGGGTCGTCCGGGACGTGGATGGACTCGGAGTCCGGGGACGGCTTGACGGACGGCTTGTGCAGGTGCTCGAGGGAGACACCGGACGGGATGGTCTGTCGGGATGAGGCGATCTTGGCGAGTGTGTCGGCTGGCTCGTTCTCCGCGCGTGGGACATGAAGGAACTCGCAGCCCTCGAAGGATCCAGACAGCTTCTGGACAAGGAAGTGGTATCTTGCCATGTTTGAGTCGCATGCGTCCCACTCGTCGGAGCATTGCTGCACCACCAGGTCTGAGTTGCCGTAGCACAGGATGCACCGGATGCCGAGTTCCTTGGTGAGCCAGAGGCCGTACACCAAGGCTTCATACTCGGCGACATTGTTGGAGGCGGCGAAGTGGATCTGGAGCGCGTAGCGAAGTCGGTCGCCCTTCGGGGAAGACAACACAATGTCGGCCCCTAGGCCGAGTCGCATCTTGGAGCCGTCGAAGTGCATGCGCCAGTGCATTGAGTCCGGAAGTGGCGACAGGTACTGGGTCTCAGTCCAATCGATGAGAAAGTCAGCCTGGGCCTGGGACTTGATCATGGTGCGGGGCTCGTAGAGGATGGTGTGGCCGGCTAGCTCGAGCGCCCACTTGGTGACCCGGCCAGAGGCGTCCCGGCACCCGATGATTTCAACGAGGGGAGCCGTGCTGACCACGGTGATGACATGCTCCTGGAAATACTGCTTCAGCTGCTTGGCGGTGAAGTACAGACCGTAACACATCTTCTGGTAATGCGGGTAGTTTTGCTTGGAGGCGAAGAGCACTTCGCTCAGGTAGTAGACCGGATGCTGGATGGCTTGAACCTTGCCCTTCTCTGGTCGCTCGACCACCAGCACCGTGCTGACCGACCGTGAGGTCGCGGAAATATAGAGCAGCAGCGGCTCCTTCTCGGCCGGCGTGGCCATGACGGGTGCGGTGGTGACATGCGCTTGAGGTCCCGAAAGGTTTCGTCCTACTGGCCGTTCCACTCGAACGGCATCGTCTTCTTCATCAGCTGGTACAGGGGCAAGGCCCTCTTGCCCAGCCGGCTGAGAAACTGGCTAACCGAGGCCAAACAGCCGGTGAATTTCTGGACATCGCGCAGCCGGCTTGCGCATGCGCTTGATGGCCTTGATCTTCTCCAGGTTCGCCTCAATGCCGCGCTCCGAGACGAGGAAGCCGAGTAGCTTTCCGGCCGGGATGCCGAAAACGCATTTCTCCGGGTTGAGCTTGACCTTGTATTCGCGCAAGTTGGCAAACATTTCGTTCAGGTCATCGAGGAGCATGAGGTGCTGCTTGGTTTTCACCATGATGTCATCCACCTAAACGTGGATGTTGCGGCCGAGTTGTGGCAGCAAGCATTTCTACATGGAGCACTGGAAGGTGGCGCCGGCGTTCTTCAAGCCGAACGACATGGTGATGTAGCAATACGCCCCAAAGGGCATGATGAACGGCGTCTTCAGGGCGTCGGCCATGTCCAACTTGATCTGGTGGTAGCCAGAGTAAGCATCCAGGAAGGACTGGAGCTCGCACCCAACGGTCGAGTCGATGACTTGCTCGATCCACGGGAGGGCGAACAGATCTTTGGGATAGGCCTTGTTCAGGCCGGTGTAGTCGATTCACATGCGCCAGGTCTTGTTTTCTTCAGGACGAGGACTGGGTTGGCCAGCCACTCGGGGTGGAACACTTCCATGATGAAGCCGGCCACCAAAAGCTTGGCGACCTCTTCACCGATGGTTCTTCTCTTCTCTTCGGAAAATCGTCATAGGGGTTGGCGGACAAGCTTGGCATCCTTGCGGACCTAGAGTTTGTGCTCGGCGTACTTCCTCGGGTTACCCGGCATGTCCTTTGGGGTCCATGCAAAAATATCCCGATTCTCACGAAGGAAGTCCACGAGCTCGCCTTCCTATTTGGTGTCGAGGCGGGTGCCTACGACCACGTACTTGCTGCAGCTGGGGTCCACCGGGTTCAGCTTCACTTTCTTGGTCTCCTTGGAGGGCTTGAAGGTGGCTTCGTCAGCCGGCTCCTCGGCCGGGATTGGCACGGCTAACACTTCGCTGGCCAGGGTGACGATCCGGTCGAGCTGGCGCTACTCCTCGGCTATGACCAGCGACTCGGCCAGCTTGGCGCCATCTCGGGCGCACTCCAGGGACTTGTGGTAGTCGCCAGTGACCATGATGAGGCCCTTAGGACCCGACAGCTTCACCTTCAGGTAAGCATAGTGGGGGACCGACATGAACGTGGCGAGCACGGGTCGGCCCAGCAGTGCGTGGTACGCGCTGTACAGGTCCACCACCTCGAACCAGATTGGTTCGTGCCGGAAATGACCGATGTCGCCGAACAGGACGTCGAGCTGGACCCGGCCGATGGGAGAGCAGGAGAGGCCGGGAACGATGCCATGGAAGATCGTCCGGATTGACTCCAGGTCCTTGGCCTCGAGGCCGAGCTTGGTCATGGTGTCGCGGTAGAGGATGTTGATGTTGCTGCCATCGTCGATGAGGACTCGGGAGAACTTGCATGTACGCCGAGGCGCGCTGATGGTGGGGTTGAGGACGAGGGTGTAGCCACCCGGATTCGACATGACGGCAGGGTGGTCCTCCCGGGACCAGGTGTCCGGGCGGTCCGACCAGTGCATGAATTTCGGCTTGGCCGGGACGACGGTGTTCACCTCCTACCAAAGGAGACATTCACCACGCTTGTCGTCGCCGATGCTGGTGAAGATGACGTAGGTCGCGTTCTGGTCCGGGTTGGCGTCGTCGTGCATGGCACCGTCGGTGGAGGCGGCTGACCCGCGCCCGGAGTCGGAGTCGGAGGGGGCGGGACGTCACCCCTCATGATGTGCTTAGTGATGCCGCACTGCCGAAGCGTGTGCGTCGACGGCCTCGCGCCGCTGTGGTGCTTGCAGGGAGCGTCGAGCATCTCCTCGAAGCTCATGGTGGGCTGCCATACCGTCTTGCCAGTCTGTCAGCGTGTGGCTGCCGGATCGGCCGCGGGCCCGGTGGCCGTGACGAGTCGGCTGTCGTAGTGCTGGGCCGGGTGATCGGCCTTGCGCTTGTGGTTCTGCTGGTTGTGCTACTGTCGGCTGGCTGCCTTCACCGACCGGCTTTGGAGGGTGTAGGACCTTGAGAAGAGGTGTCTAGAGGGGGGGTGATTAGACACTAAGTACCAAAGTTGCAGTTTTTAGCCTTTTTAAAGTTTAAGTGGAGTTTAGGCACAATTTTGACATTCACAACACATAGCAAGCAAGCATGCAGAGAGTATATGAGCAGCGGAAAGTAAAGCATGCAACTTGCAAGAATGTAAAGGGAAGGGTTTGGAGGATTCAAACGCAATTGGAGACACGGCTGTTTTTGGCGTGGTTCCGATAGGTGGTGCTATCGTACATCCACGTTGATGGAGACTTCAACCCACGAAGGGTAACGGTTGCGCGAGTCCACGGAGGGCTCCACCCACGAAGGGTCCACGAAGAAGCAACCTTGTCTATCCCACCATGGCCGTCGCCCACGAAGGACTTGCCTCACTAGCGGTAGATCTTCACGAAGTAGGCGATCTCCTTGCCCTTACAAACTCCTTGGTTCAACTCCACAATCTTGTCGGAGGCTCCCAAGTGACACCTAGCCAATCTAGGAGACACCACTCTCCAAGAAGTAACAAATGGTGCGTTGATGATGAACTCCTTGCTCTTGTGCTTCAAATGATAGTCTCCCCAACACTCAACTCTCTCTCATAGGATTTGGATCTGGTGGAAAGAGGATTTGAGTGGAAAGCAACTTGGGGAAGGCTAGAGATCAAGATTCATATGGTAGGAATGGAATATCTTGGCCTCAACACATGAGTAGGTAGTTCTCTCTCAGAAATAGGATGCTGGAAGTGTAGGTTTAGTCTGATGGCTCTCTCCACGAATGAAGAGGAGGTGGAGGGGTATATATAGCCTCCACACAAAATCTAACCGTTACACACAATTTACCAAACTCGGTGGGACCGATTCAAAGACTCGGTCGGACCGATTTAGTAAACCTAGTGACCGTTAGGATTTTCGGTGGGACCGAAATGCAACTCGGTAGGACCGATATGGTTAGGGTTAGGGCATAACGTAATCTCGGTGAGACCGATTACACAAACTCGGTAGGACCGATTTTGGTAATTAGCTAACCAGAGAGTTGGTCAGGCAAACTCGGTTGGACCGATTATCAAACTCGGTGGGACCGATTTTGGTAATGAGTCAACCAGGAAGTTTGCATTGTAATCTCGGTAGTACCGATTGCTCAAACTCGGTGAGACCGATTTTGATAATGGACATACACAGAGAGATTACAATCCCATCTCGGTGAGACCGAGATCCCTATCGGTGAGACCGATTTGCCTAGGGTTTGTGGCAGTGGCTAAGACATCAAAACTCGGTGGCGCCGGATAGAAAGAATCAGTGGGGCCGAGTTTGACTTTAGGTTTAGGACATATGTGGATGTGAGAAAGTGGTTGAGGGTTTTGGAGCATATCACTAAGCACATGAAGCAAGAGGCTCATTAAGCAACACCTCATCCCTCCTTGATAGTATTGGCTTTTCCTATAGACTCAATGTGATCTTGGATCACTGAAATGTAAAATGAAGAGTCTTGAGCTTGAAGCTTGAGCCAATCCTTTGTCCTTAGCATCTTGAAGGAGTTCCCACATCCTTTAGTCCATGCCACTCCAATGTTGAACTTATCTGAAATATACTAGATAAAAGTGTTAGTCCAACAAGAGATATGTTGACATTAATTACCAAAACCACCTAGGGAGCACTTGTGCTTTCAATCTCCCCCTTTTTGGTAATTGATGACAACATACATCAAAGCTTTAGATAAGGATATAAAGAATAGCAAGTAAAGCTTTGGAAAGACATGTAACAAGCATAGGCTCCCCCTACATGTATGCAATCATGTGAATATGAAATATAGAAGCATGTGAGAGCATAACCATGATAGAGCAGGCAATGTGTTACATGTATCTTGGCCATATGCATCAGAGCAAAAAAATATTAAAGGAAATACCTTCATGCCCATGAGTCCTTCTTGCAAACAGTATGTACATCAGCAAGAATTCCTCATACACATGATTGTGATGCATATACTTACCTTGTAGTCTTGAGTAGGCTTAGGATGGAATGAACCTGTGTAAACAAGGTTAGATAACACAGATACATCTACTAGCCAGAGCAAACAGAAGAAACCACAAGAATACCAAGACTGGGATGACATGTAGAGAGTGAGTACTAAGTACTACAGTTGATTAGACATGTCCCCAAGAGTAAAGATATGCAATGAATTTAAATGATTTCTTTCCCTTAGATGTCTTGCTCCCCCTGAATCTAGCATGGGATACTGGGAGAAGATAGGGAACAGAAAATCAGAGCTGAAAGATATAAAGAACAGAGCTAATGCAAGCTAATGCAAATAAGCACATATGAACATGTCTTTCCCCTCAAGAAGACATGTGGCATCTCTCCTCTTGAACACCAAGCATCTGGGATCCTTGAGAAATACTTTCTACTAGTATTCTCTCCCCCTGGAGATCTCTCTCTCTCCCCTTGAAGGATCTTCTCTCTCTCCATCTGAGATGTGATCTCTCTCTCTAAATGATAAGCTTTGATGTGATCTCTCTCTCCCCCTTTGACATCAATTTCCAAGAAGGGCTTGATAAAGATGTAATCTCTCTCTCCCCCTCTGGAATTTGATGTGAATGGGTTTGATCCTTGAGTCACAACATAAAGCAATGATAAAAAATGTGATGCTTGTAGAGGACAAGATTCATTGAGTGGAGCTGGATCAGAAGAAACACAAAATAAGTGGCAAACTATTTTTCCTGTTATGAAATCGGTGGCACCAAGTGGTATGCTTCGGTGGTACCGAGAGTTTTCAGTTGGACCGAAAATAACAAATCGGTGTAACCGAGTTCATCGCAGAGAAAACACTTGTCACCTCAGCTCACTAGACTAGAAAGATCTCACAAAGATTTACAAGGAATTTACTGAATGATATGCAAGGAATTGGATGCATAGAATGCAGAGCAAAAGGAAAGAAATCTAGATGAAGTTTTTTTTGAAAGGGGAAACAAATATGCATGAGACAAATGCAAAAAAAATACAGAAGAAAATGCAAGAGAACTTCATCTAGAGATGGTCGGCGACAAAGTCACCTATGTTATAGTATATTGACTTAGGAGTCAAGTGAGATCACTTGATCATAGGTCATACTCATCATTTAAGCTCAAAATGGGGTTTCCATTTTTCGTTTAAGCATCCTGATGTATTCACGTCTTGTCGAGTTGCTTTAGCTCATGTCTCGGAGTAAAGCTTCTCTAAGATGGAATAACATACCTTGGTTGGTGGTGCTGTTCATGTAGTTGAACTTGTGTGAGTTGCTCGAGGTTGATGTAGCTCATCAAGAATTTGGAGCACCACTTGGAATTTGAGTCCATCTACCTACATGGGTTAGTTCTTGCAAGGAAGAGCACTTGTGTATCCAAAAATGACAATCATGAATCTTAACATAGAATTTGTCAAAGGATATGTTTGAATGGTTTCGTCCTTCCTTATCTTCAACCACCTTTGTATAGAGACTTGGTGATGTAGAGATTGCTCAAGATATGAGTAGATTACAATCTCATGGAGTTTGATTCAACCAAGTACCTACATGGGTTAGATAACATGCAAGATACAAATATATCCAAGACATAAGATTTTCATCATAAGAGAGATATCAAGGATTAGTCATAAGCTCATGTCTTGCATGTATCCAATTGAGTTTCTACTCCAAGTTTGAAGCATCAATGATGTTCAATTCTCCTCTCAACCTGCAAAACACTTTCTCATCAAGAGGTTTAGTGAATATATCCGCTAATTGCTTTTCGGTGCGAACATGCTTAAGATCAATGTCACCCTTAGCAACATGATCTCGAATGAAATGATGACGAACTTCAATATGCTTAGTTCGAGAATGTTGCACAGGATTATGACCAATTTTGATAGCACTTTCATTGTCACAAAGCAATGGAACATGTTTCACATATATCCCATAATCTTTAAGAGTTTGGGTCATCCAAAGTAATTGAGCACAACATGAACCAGCGGCAATGTATTCCGCTTCGGCGGTGGATAAGGATACCGAGTTTTGTTTCTTGGAGGACCAAGACACAAGAGATCTACCAAGAAATTGACAAGTACCCGAAGTGGACTTTCTATCAACCTTGTCTCCGGCATAGTCCGAGTCAGAGTAGCCAACAAGATCGAAAGAGGCCCTCTTAGGATACCAAATGCCAAAATTTGGTGTATGGATTAAGTATCTCACTATCCTTTTCACAGCCTTAAGATGACATTCTTTAGGAGCAGCTTGATATCGTGCACACATGCACACACTTAGCATAATATCGGGACGTGAAGCACATAGATATAACAATGAACCAATCATAGAGCGATAAACCTTTTGATCAACCGGTTCACCATCTTTGGTCAAATCAAGATGTCCACTAGTAGGCATGGGTGTAGACATACCTTTGCATTCTTGCATATTGAACTTCTTGAATAAGTCCTTAGTGTACTTCGTTTGAGAGACAAAAGTACCTTCCTTAGTTTGCTTGATTTGCAACCCAAGAAAGAATTTGAGTTCACTCATCATTGACATCTCAAACTTCTCCGACATTAGCTTTCCAAACTTCTCACTAAAATGAGGGTTAGTTGAACCAAATATAATATCATCAACATAGATTTGGCACACAAATAGTTCACCATTAACCCTTTTAGTAAAGAGTGTGGAATCAATTTTCCCAATTTCAAAGCCTTTTTCAATAAGGAACTTGGTCAAGCATTTATACCATGCTCTAGGAGCTTGTTTAAGACCATAAAGAGCTTTGTGAAGTTTGTAAACATGATTGGGTTTCTTAGGATTGACAAAGCCGGGAGGTTGTTTAACATAAACTTCCTCCTCTATTTCACCATTTAGAAAAGCACTTTTAATGTCCATTTGGTACAATGTGATATCATGGTGATTAGCATAGGCAAGTAAGATGCGAATAGACTCAAGTCTAGCAACGGGAGCATAAGTCTCACCATAGTCCATACCTTCGACTTGTGTGTAGCCTTGGGCGACGAGACGTGCTTTGTTGCGAACTACTTGTCCATCTTCATCTTGCTTGTTGCGAAACACCCATTTGGTACCAATGATGTTGTGGTTGTTGTCGGGCTTCTCAACCAATGTCCAAACTTGGTTCCTCTCAAAGTTGTGTAGCTCTTCATGCATAGCATTTATCCAATCCGGATCTTCCAATGCTTCTTCGACCTTCATAGGTTCAATGCTAGAGATGAAAGAATAGTTTTCACAAAAGTTAGCTAAACGAGTTTTAGAGCGAGTGATTCTCCCGGTTTGAATATCATTGTAGATTTGCTCGGTGGGATGGTCTTTAGCAATTCTTGCTCGAACTCGTGAGAGCTTTCGCTTGGTTCTTAGTTGAACTTCTTCTTCATCTTGTTCTTCTTCTTGGCCTTCTTCATTGTTGGCGTTGTCGTTCTCTTGTCGTGGTGGAGAAGGAGGTTGTTGACGTTCATGATGCACTTCCTCGTTTTCTTCATCTTGGTGTGTCCCACTTGTGGATTCTTCCGTATCAACTCTTGGTTCACCTTGTCGTGAAGTAGAAGCTTCCACTTGGACAGATGAGGTACTCTCCTTCACCTCCGTTGGACGAACCTTTCCAATAGACAAGTCTTGGATTTCTTCCGAAGGATCTTTGTCTCCTACATCAATTGGCAGTTGCTCTACTTGCAAGCCTTTAGATTCCTCAAACTTCACATCTACCGTCTCTTCAACCTTTCAGGTGAAATTGTTGTAGACACGGTATGTGTGAGAGTTTGAGCCATAACCTAGCAGGAAACCTTCATGAGACTTAGGAGCAAATTTAGAACGACGATGCTTATCAAGAATGTAGCACTTTGAGCCGAATACTCGAAAGTATCCCACTTGGGGTTTGTTACCGGTGAGTAGCTCCTATGCCGTCTTGCCGAGTAGCTTGTGAAGATACAAGTGATTTGTTGCATGACAAGCTGTCTCAACCGCTTCTGCCCAAAAGTGCTTCGGCGTCTTGTACTCATCAAGCATCGTTCACGCCATTTCGATGAGCGTCCGGTTCTTCCTCTCAACAACTCCATTTTGTTGAGGTGTGTACGTAGCTGAGAACTCGTGTGGAATCCCTTCTTCGTCAAGAAAGGTGTCCACATTTGCGTTCTTGAACTCCGTTCCTTTGTCGCTGCGAACCTTCTTGATCTTCACTTCAAACTGATTTTGAGCCTTCCTAGCGAAGTTTTTGAAGATCTTCTGAACCTGCGATTTATCATCGAGAAAGAACACCCAGGTAAATCTGGAAAAGTCATCGACTATAACTAGACCAAAAGAATTTCCACCGAGACTCTTGTAAGAGTTGGGACCAAAGAGATCCATGTGAAGTAGCTCGAGTGGCCTCTTTGTGATCATGATGTTCTTCACGGGATGCCTTCCTCCAACCTGTTTACCTGCTTGACAAGCACTGCAAAGTCTATCCTTATCAAATATGACATCGTTAACTCCAAGGATATGATTTCCTTTAATAAGCTTGTCATGGTTTCTCATGCCAACGTGACCTAGTCGTCTATGCCATAACCAACCTTTTGAGGATTTAGCAATGAAGCAAGTTTTAGGTTGGGCCTTTTTAGTGAAATCATAAATGTATAGATCACCTCTACGTATGCCGGTAAAGACTATTTTATGATTGTCTCGACGAAAGACTTGGCAATCTACTTCAGTAAATAGGACATTGAAACCGAAATCAGCAAGTCTAGATACTCAAAGTAAGTTGTATCCAAGAGATTCAACGAGCATGACATTTTGTATGGAGCTATCATGTGAGATGGCCACCTTACCAAGGCCAACCACCTTACCCTTTGAGTTGTCACCGAAAGTGACATACTTTCGAGGACTATCATTATCAGCAAGCTTATGAAACATGTCTTTATCTCCGGTCATGTGATCGGTACATCCACTATCAAGAACCCATTCCTTTCCTCCTGACATGTATCCCCGAAGATTTGCCATAAGACCAAAATGTCTCATTGCCTCATCAAGATCGAAGTCACTATCATCATCCTCATCATAGTATCCATGTTCAACATCGTCATGTGGTGGATCAAATCCTAGAGAGGGTGATTCGTTAGAGTGATTTTTACAATGATCTTGTCTATGAATTTTTATAGCTTCGGAAATAATATCACTAATAATACCAACATTTCCTTTGGCACGCATAAGGTTTGTAAGCTCAAATAGACGATCACCAAACATAGGATCACTATTATTCATCTTACTCAAGGCAATAGACTTACGAAGAATTTCATCAAGATTTTTCAAAGAATAATCAGGAAATCGTTCCTCAAGAAATTTCCATATAGTGTAGGCACACTCAAGAGTAGGCAGTTTTATAATCAAGTTTCTAGGCAAGCCTCTAGTGATAAGATTAACAGTTCTAACATTCCTAATCATCTCAGTAGACTCATCAAGGGTAGGATGCATAGGATCAACACAAGGTGCACAAGGACTAGCAATGTACTTGTTCAAATAATATTGATTGAAAATTACAAGCATCTCATTTTTCCACTCATGAAAATACTCTCCATCAAGAATAGACACTCTATGTCTAAGATTCCCCAAGGTAGACTCATCCATATTCCTCCAATGGTGATTAAACCAAAGCAATGGAGACCAATGCTCTGATACCACTTGTAGGACCTTGAGAAGAGGTGTCTAGAGGAGGGGTGATTAGACACTAAGTACCAAAGTTGCAGTTTTTAGCCTTTTTAAAGTTTAAGTGGAGTTTAGGCACAATTTTGACATTCACAACACATAGCAAGCAAGCATGCAAAAGCATATATGAGCAGTGGATAGTAAAGCATGCAACTTGCAAGAATGTAAAGGGAAGGGTTTGTAGGATTCAAACACAATTGGAGACACGGATGTTTTTGGCGTGGTTCCGATAGGTGGTGCTATCGTACATCCACGTTGATGGAGACTTCAACCCACGAAGGGTAACGGTTGCGCAAGTCCATGGAGGGCTCCACCCACGAAGGGTCCATGAAGAAGCAACCTTGTCTACCCCACCATGGTCGGCGCCCACGAAGGACTTGCCTCACTAGTGGTAGATCTTCACGAAGTAGGCGATCTCCTTGCCCTTACAAACTCCTTGGTTCAACTCCACAATCTTGTCGGAGGCTCCCAAGTGACACCTAGCCAATCTAGGAGACACCACTCTCCAAGAAGTAACAAATGGTGCATTGATGATGAACTCCTTGCTCTTGTGCTTCAAATGATAGTCTCCCCAACACTCAACTCTCTCTCATAGGATTTGGATCTGGTGGAAAGAAGATTTGAGTGGAAAGCAACTTGGGGAAGGCTAGAGATCAACATTCATATGGTAGGAATGGAATATCTTGGCCTCAACACATGAGTAGGTAGTTCTCTCTCAGAAATAGGATGCTGGAAGTGTAGGTTTAGTCTGATGGCTCTCTCCACAAATGAAGAGGAGGTGGAGGGGTATATATAGCCTCCACACAAAATCTAACCGTTACACACAATTTACCAAACTCGGTGGGACCGATTCAACAGACTCGGTCGGACCGATCTAGTAAACCTAGTGACCGTTAGGATTTTCGGTGGGACCGAAATGCAACTCGGTAGGACCGATATGGTTGGGGTTAGGGCATAACGTAATCTCGGTGAGACCGATTACACAAACTCGGTAGGGCTGATTTTGGTAATTAGCTAACCAGAGAGTTGGTCAGGCAAACTCGGTTGGACCGATTATCAAACTCGGTGGGACCGATTTTGGTAACGAGTCAACCAGGAAGTTTGCATTGTAATCTCGGTAGTACCGATTGCTCAAACTCGGTGAGACCGATTTTGATAATGGGCATACACAGAGAGATTACAATCCCATCTCGGTGAGACCAAGATCCCTGTCGGTGAGACCGATTTGCCTCGGGTTTGTGGCAGTGGCTAAGACATCAAAACTCGGTGGCGCCAAATAGAAAGAATTAGTGGGGCCGAGTTTGACTTTAGGTTTAGGACATATGTGGATATGAGAAAGTGGTTGAGGGTTTTTGAGCATATCACAAAGCACATGAAGCAAGAGGCTCATTAAGCAACACCTCATCCCTCCTTGATAGTATTGGCTTTTCCTATAGACTCAATGTGATCTTGGATCACTGAAATGTAAAATGAAGAGTCTTGAGCTTGAAGCTTGAGCCAATCCTTTGTCCTTAGCATCTTGAAGGAGTTCCCACATCCTTTAGTCCATGCCACTCCAATGTTGAACTTATCTAAAATATACTAGATAAAAGTGTTAGTCCAACAAGAGATATGTTGACATTAATTACCAAAACCACCTAGGGAGCACTTGTGCTTTCAGAGGGGGAACCGGCTTTGCTTTGCCGGCTTCATCCAGCGCCACCTGGATCTTCATGGCGGACTCGGCGTTGGCATACTTGTCCGCCGTCATCATGAGTGCGGCCATGGTGGCCGGCTCAGGGCGCAAGAGCTTGTGCTTGAGGAGGGTGTCGTCTCGGCACCCATTGATGAAGTAATGGATTGCTTGGACCTCGTGGACGCCCTCGCAGCTGTTCTGGAGCTCAGTCCAGTGCGCGAGGTACTCGTGGCCGGTGTGTGTTGGCCCCTGCACGCACATGGCGAGCTGGCTGGGGCGGCCGGGTCACCGGTAGGTTCCCATGAAGTTGTAGACGAAGGCCTACTCGAAGTCAACCCACATGTTGACACTGCCCATCGGCACACTATTCAACTAGGTGCGGCATGACCCTTGGAGCATGAGGGGTGCATAGTGCACGATGAGTCGGTGGTTGCTGCCGGTGATGCCTATGGCGGTGGTGTAGTCGGTGTGCCAGTCCTCTGGCTTCATGGTTCCATTGTACTTGGGGGTGTCGCGGGGGAGCGTGAACCCTTTTGGAAAGGGCTCCACCCGGATACGCGGGCCGAAGCACGCCAGCCCGACGGCGCCGCCTTCCTCCACCTCTAGGTAAAAAGCGAGCCGATCAAGGCGGTGGCGAGCGTCGGTGTCGTCAATGGCGCGTGCGCCGAGTCGGCTGGCGACTGGGCCCTGGGGGCCGGGTTGGTTGGAGCCGGACACCGACCGGGCTGGTCGGGTCCGCGTCGGTTTCCCGGAGCCGACTCGTTTCCTAAGCCGCCTGCGGCCGTCGGGGCCGGGTCACGCCGAGTCCGGATGCGGCCGGAGTGCGCCTCGCGGGGTGGTGAGGACGCGGTGTGCTGATGGTCGCTGGGTTCGGCAGCGCGGGCAGAGCTGGATCCCACCGGATTGGCGAGAAGGTTGAGGCGGTCCTGCTGCGCATTGCAGCGTCAAGAAGGTCGCCCATCCACTTGATGCGCTCCCTCAGCTCCTCGCCCGAGAGCTGGTCCAGGCCGACCACGGCCGCCTGGGCAGCGCGCATGTTCTTCACGGGAGCCTCGTAGACGGGCGGGTTACCGCCGAAGGCGCGGCCGATCACACTGCCCCGGGCTCGCATATCAGCAACCCGGCTCGGTTCGTCCGCGGTAGGCGTGAAGCCGTAGGCGGCGTTGCGCTCCAGCTGAGCGAAATCAAAGTGATGCTGCATGGCGGCGAGCGTCTCGGTCAGGTCCAGCAGGCGCTGGCGGTCCTGCTCAAGCCGGGTCCGGGCCTCGGTGACGTTGGAGGTGTCCATGTAGGTGTCGATGGGGACGCGAAGGCTCTGCATCGTGGCGTGCAACGGGTTGGGGGAGGTGGCATGACCCGCAGTGGCCCTGGCTTCGGCGGCCTTCCTCGCCACGCTCGACGAAGAGGAAGCGTCGGTGCCAGTGACGAAAACCTTCATGTGGACGTCCATTGCCCCAGCGGGAGCACTGCCGTCGAGGGAGAGGGGGGAGTCGAAAAATTCAAGTACCTCGCTGGGGTACTCGTCGGCCGCGAGCGCGTCGGAGATGCGCAGCATGACGAGGGCGGCGGCGAGCGCGCCGATGATGTCGTCTGCCAGCGTGATGGGCTCATCGGAGTCGGAGAGGAGCCCCGTCTGAAGCATGCTTCCGGCCAGCTCCTCGAGCTGCTCCACGGTGGGCGCCAACTATCGTGATGGGCGCACGGCAGATGCCATGGGATGGCTAAAGAGAGGAGGAGGATCGAGGGCACTGGTGGGCTCCAGAGGCGGGGTTGGCATGAGCAAGCATGGGGTGCAAGACATACCCAGGTTTAGGGCTCTCCGGAGAGATAATACCTTTAGTCCTGCCGAGTGTAGTTGATGTGTGATAGTACAGAGTTGCTCCTAGAGCTGTATGGAGGAAGAAGGAAGGCTGGCCAAGTCTTAGGCTGCTCCCTCTCTGTTGGTGTCAAAACCGGCGGATCTCGGGTAGGGGGTCCCGAACTGTGCGTCTAGGCGGATGGTAACAGGAGACAAAGGACACGATGTCTTTACCCAGGTTTGGGCCCTCTCGATGGAGGTAAAACCCTACTCCTGCTTGATTAATATTGATGATATGGGTAGTACAAGAGTGGATCTACCACGAGATCAGAGAGGCTAAACCCTAGAATCTAGCCTATGGTATGATTGTTGTTCGTCCTACGGACTAAAACTCTCCGGTTTATATAGACACCGGAGAGGGCTAGGGTTACACAGAGTCGGTTACAATGGGAGGAGATCTTCATATCGTATTGCCAAGCTTGACTTCCACGCCAAGGAAAGTCCCATCCGGACACGGGACAAAGTCTTCAATCTTGTATCTTCATAGTCTGGGAGTCCGGCCAAAGGTCATAGTCCGGCCATCCGGACACCCCTAATTCAGGACTCCCTCAGTAGCCCCCGAACCAGGCTTCAATGACAATAAGTCCGGCGCGCAAGTTTGTCTTCGGCATTGCAAGGCGGGTTCTTCTCCAAATTCCCTGTACCCGTCGAATAGTGTCCGGCTTCTAGTGCGTGCTGCTCTCCTCGGCTTCTGTGCCCCATAATGACCATCTTCCACGTGTCAAACGGATGCGAAAAGCCAGGTTTTTTTTCATTTACCCCCCCAGTTGCGTTAATGAGCCGCCCATAAAAGAGACAGGGATTCAGATCCAATTCACACCATCTTCCCTCCGCGGGTCTTCATCAGAGTGCCTTCGACAGGGATCCATTCCACCATGGCCGGTAGGTGCAGCTCCTCCTCTTGCCTCTCTAGCCCTCGGCCTGCACCGCCCCGCATAGAGAGCTAGTAGTGCTTTAGTCCAAGGGGCTCCTCCCCCCAGCATATATGGTCCCAGTTCGAGCCGGGATTGCCACCTATAGCGGCGGAGAGCAGGCGGAGAGCGTCCCCAATCCCTCTCAAGGAGAGCGGGTATGCCTAGTCCCTTATTTAATAAGAGGACTCGGATTTCCAATTCATCCGTTTCTCCGAGGGCAACTGGAGTTCTACGGCCTCCAGCTACACAACCTCACACCTGCCTCCATACTGCATATCGCAGGCTTCGTGGCCCTCTGCGAGCTGTTCTTGGGCGTTGAGGCCCATTTCGCGCTGTGGAAGAGGTTGTTTTGCCTCATGCCCCGTTCTCAGGAGGGGTCTATTTATCAAGTGGGCGGAGCCTAACTATGGCGCATCGCTGGGACCGGATATCTATCCGGTACCCCAAAGAGGACGTCTGAGGATATAACACCCACGATGCGGCTATATCTCCCACGTGTCGAAGCACGACTTAGAGGCATAACCGCATTGTGGTTTGTTGCAAGAAGGGTCATCTTCACACAATCCCATGTAATGAACAAGAATGGGATAAAGAGTTGGCTTACAATCGCCACTTCACACAATGAACATATAATAAATCATACATCATTCAGAGTACACACATAGTCCGACTACGGACGAAGCCAAAAGAAAAGAAGATAACCCAACTGCTAGATCCCCGATCGTCCCAACTGGGCTCCACTACTGATCAACATGAAACAAAACATAGCAACAACTAAGATCTTCGTTGAGCTCCCATCTGAGCTCGGTTGCATCACCTGTACTGGTATCATCGACACCTGCAACTGTTGTGATAGTATCTGGTGAGTCACGAGGACTCAGCAATCTCAAAACCCACGAGATCAAGACTATTTAAGCTTATGGGTAGGAAGTGGTAACGAGGTGGAGTTGCAGCAAGCACTAAGCAAATATGGTGGCTAACATACGCAAATAAGAGCGAGAAGAGAGCAAACGGAACGTCGTGGACTAGCAATGATCAAGACGTGATCCTGAACTCCCACTTACGTCAAACATAACCCAAAACAGTGTTCACTTCCCGGACTCCGCCGAAAAGAGACCATCACGGCTACACACACGGTTGATGCGTTTTAATTCGTATCTGGTGTCAAGTTATCTATAACCGGACATTAACAAATTCCCATCTACCTATAACCGCAGGCACGGCTTTCGAAAGATTATACCCTGCAGGGGTGTCCCAACTTAGCCCATGATAAGCTCTCGCGATCAACGAAGGATATACCTTCTCCCAGGAAGACCCGATCAGACTCGGAATCCCGGTTTACAAGACATTTCGACAATGGTAAAACAAGACCAGCAAAGCCTCCCGCTGTGCCGACAAATCCCGATAGGAGCTGCACATATCTCGTTCTCAGGGCTCACCGGATTGTCCAAACTTCCGGTAGGCCAGCCCAGAGTTGCCCCTGGTGGCCAACGGCGGCTGACAGGTTGGACCAAGACTCACAACGAGCACTGGCCCGGGGGGTAAAATAAAGATGACCCTTGAGTCTGCAGAACCCAAGGCAAAAAGGCTTAGGTGGCAAATGTTAAAACCAAGGTTGGGCCTTGCTGGAGGAGTTTTATTCAAAGCAAACTGTCAAGGGGGTCCCATAAATCACCCAACCGCGTAAGGAACGCAAAATCCGGGAACATAACACCAGTATGACGGAAACTAGGGCGGCAAGAGTGGAACAAAACACCAGGCACAAGGCCGAGTCTTCCACCCTTTACCCAGTATATAGATGCATTAATTAAATAAGAGATATTGTGATATCCCAATCATAATCCTGTCCATCATGGAGCAATCTTCAACTTCACCTGCAACTAACAACGCTATAAGAGGGGCTAAGCAAAACGGTAACATAGCCAAGCAATGGTTTGCTAGAAAGGGTGAAAAGGTTAGAGGCTGACATGGCAATATGGGAGGCATGGTAAACAAGTGATAGATAGCGCAGCATAGCGATAGAACGGAGCAACTAGCAAGCAAAGATAGAAGTGATATCGAGGGTAATGGTCATCTTGCTTGAAATCCCGATAGGAAGAAGAACGAGTCCATGAAGGAGACAAACGGACGTAGTCGAACGAATCCTCACAACTCCGGAACAAAACCGAAGCTAACGAGAGTAGCAAACCGGAAAGAAGAAAACAATATGGTAAACACACAAGCATAAACATGGCATGATGCACAATCAAGTATGATGCATGTCCGGTTTAATGAGGCATGGCATGGCAAAGTGCAACAAACAATACTACAAGTTAAATGGAGCTCAATATGCAACAAGTTGCATATTGACGAAACACCACATCGAGTTATTTAGTTCACTCTCGTTTAGGTACACAACAATATTAAATGTGGTTAAACATGGCAAGGGGTGAAGCATAATTAAACTACCTATTTAGGCAAGTTTAAACGAGGCCGGAAACAACAAACAACAATTCCGGAAAAACCTCATGTCATTTAGCAATTTAATGCAAACACAATTATAAACATTTTAAATGTTGTTATCATGATGCGGATGACATATGCAAGTTTATGCAATTTTTATGAAAATGTTGACATGAGCATGTTACGAAGCATTTGGTCACCATGGCGGAACGAAAAGGGTGCCACGGCGGCGAAACAAAAATGGTGCCACGGCAACATATCCGAAAATGATGCCACGGCAACATATCCGAAAATGATGCCACGGCAACAAATCGGTTCCGATAGCTCGTGGAGGTACCGGTGCAAAAGGTAGTGTGCGGATGTGCGCAACATGCTAGAGATGGTGGGGTGCTCCCGACTACCGGGTTCCCACGGGATGACGGCATGGCAAAAGAGGGGCATCGCAAGGACGATTCGATCACGGTGCAAAACTCGAGCATCTCATACAACCAAGCATGCATTCGTTCACGGGCAGTCGTCATCTCGGGATTATACCTTTGACGCGTGCATTTTCGGAGCGGTTCGAGATCGTCGAGGGAAGTAGTGGTACACGGGTCGTAGTGGAAGTAGTTGTTCTCGACGGTAGTGGAAGTAGTCGTACACGGCGACGGTAGTTGTACACGTTTGGAGAGGAACTTCACGGTTCATTGTGTAGTCGTACACGGGTCCTTGCCGAAGATGGTCGCACACGCACGTAGATGAACCATTCATCGACCTCCTGGTACTTGGCGAAAATCTTGAAGATGGCCTTGGCGTTCCTGGCGGATGAAGACCGCGATGCGAGGTGGACAGCGGCAGGAAGCGGTCACGGGGCTCAATGCAGCGGTGGAAGCAGATTTGGCCGGAGGGGACGGCTCGGGCAGGAGCTCCATAGCACGAGGAGGAGGCTGGCGGAGATGCAATAGAGATGGGCGCAGGCGTCGCACTTGCCGACACCGGCCGCGGGAGGTCGCCGGGGTTCAGTTCCTGCCAGTTTGAAGCGGAGGCAGGCCGACGGACTCGGGGCTCGGCCAGCAGTAAGGAGGCGATGGCGGAGAGCAGAGGAGCGCCGTGGGACCTGACGGCAGCTTGGCATGGGTGCCGGGGCCGCCGGAGTTGGCGGCGCTCGGGGACGAGCTCCGACAGAGCTGCTCGCTGGCGGCGGCCGGAAACAGAGGCGAGTCAGAGGAGGGGCACGGGCGCAGGAGGCTGAGAGGGGCGAGGCGGTGGTGCGGTGGAGAGGCGACGGCGAGGAGCGGCGGGATTGAGAGGCACGGGAGGAGGAAGGGGCGCGAGGGAGGAGATCGAGGGCGTGGCGAGCTGCGGGGGACCGGCGAGGAGGTGGTGGCGCGAGGCGGATCGGGAGGAGCGGGGCTCTGCTCCTGAGCGGCGGCGCTGTGTGGGATCGAGGGAGATGAGCGGATCGAGAGACGAGGGGATCGAGCGGAGGGTTCTGGCGGCGCGAGAGAAGAAGGGATCGGGTGCTGCGTGTGCGGGCTAGGGTTAGGAAGGGTTAGGTGGGCTTTGGGCCGGCTTAGATGGTCGGTCCTAAGAGGCCTGGCCGGGCTCTCTCACTAATGAATAATAAAACAGAATAGAGAAAAGAAAGAAAAGAAAGAGAGGTTAGGGGAAAGATTTGCGCATGGGGATAATTTTCCCGGACTCGCAAAAATATGCTCGTTCAAATAAAAATAGAAAGGCCATGAGTGAAAGATTTAAATTCAAACTCATTTGAATTTAATTCAAATGGGTTTGAACTAGGACTTGATAAAAGGAAGGTCCAAAAATGTTGAGATTTTTGGTGGAGCTCCGGAAAATGGTAAAAGAATTATTGACAAGGTTAGAGAGTCAAAACTTGAAGAAGAAAAGGCCAAGGGATTTAATATGCAAGTGGGTTCATGGGTGATTCCAAAACAATGGAATATTTTATAATATCTCCCTAAATATCGGGAGGGTATGTTATAAAGAGAAATCACCATTGTGAATTCCCTCAATTTAAATGGATCGAAGATCCATACAATTTATTTAGATGAGTTTTAAAAATTAAATGACATGATGGCATGATGAAACGATGCAATGCAAGAGATGACATGATGCAATGCAACAAGCAAATAAAACACACGGCGAAACTCGGAAACCCTGGAAGGCATCTGTAGCTCCGGTCTTGGGGCGTTACAACACTCCACCACTACAAGAGGATCTCGTCCCGAGATCTAGGATGGCACCGGAGAGAAACGGAAGAGGAAGAGAAGAGGTAATACTAAGTTGCTTCTTTGACAAATGAGTGAAACCAAAGAACCTTGAGAGGTTGAAAAGTTGAAAGAAAGAACACAATAGAGTTGAACACAATTGAGAGCACTACGATAGAAAATAGAAACAAGGAACACCACGTGAACCTTGGAGGTGGCAAAGCAATGAATGACGAGAACAATGGACAAGAAGGAATTGGAACTACTCTGGTTGAAACGAGATAAACAAGGAACAAGGAAGATCAAATTCGGACAGCACTCCGATTGAAAAGAGATGCAAGACTTGATAATATGAAAAGAACTTGAAGAGGTGACACAACACTCCGGTTGAATGGATTAGCACAAAAAGAACATGATCCTCAATACGAGAAGATGAGTGAAGAGAGCAACATCACAATGCCTCCGGAAGAAAGAATAGAAGATAGATCATTGGAATAACAGAATGGAGAAGAAAATGCCAACTTTTGCCACAAATGAACTTGGAAAGCATCCTTCCAAGAAGGTTATAATGGAGTTGTTGGAAAAACCAACAACGAAACGAATAAGCTTGTAGTGGGCTTATGGAAAACATCTCAAAACTATGAGGTGACAACCGGCCACTAACGGAAACAATTGCTTGCTTGAGATCAACGAAGAGATGAAAACTGCTTTTGCCGAGAGAATAGGAGAAAACTTGGATCATTGATAAGCATCACAATACAACATTCCTTAGGGAAGGCTTTAGGTGAAATATGAGACAAGATAACTCCAACGAAGATATTAATGGATTTAAAATACCTCATTCTTGACAACCTATGAATCATGAAACATGAAGGAAATTGTCAAGAGTGACATAACACCATCTCAAAAGATAAGGTAGAAAGAATAGCACTTTGAAATGCAAGAAGAAGAATGCTTGAACTCCTCAAAACAAAACATGTGTTGAGCACCATGTTTAATTTTGAGTATAGCTTGGCTGATCTTTGCTTCGAGAGAAATCTTGAAGAACAAATGAACAATGAATGGAATCCTTGATGAACCACCATGTTGAGCCTCCATGAAGAACTCTGATAATAAAAGGATGATAGAAAGAAAGAGAAGTTGAAAACACAAGGTGAACGATGATTTAGAAGGAGTTTCGCGATGATATAACCGAGAGAACTTGGAACTTCGGAAAGAAAAGATGAACACTAGAACCGAGAATTACTTCATCGTGAACAATCTCCGGAAGAAAAGAATTGAATCACCTCGAGGAAATAAGAATAAGATTTACTGTATGCTTATCCTTCATCAAATTAAATTGATGACAAGCAATGGATTTGGCATACTACTTATTCCCGTAGAAAGGATTAAGAGAGATATAGCGCAAGCTTGAGAAGGTATTGATGGAACCACCGGTGGGATTTGGAAACAACGAATATTTGATATGATAACGAAGGAAGTGAAAACTTGAACGAACCACCATAATAATTGAAAAAGAAAGTAGCAAAGGTACAATTCACCGAGAAGAATTGGAAAACGAATGAAGATACTTGAGGGGATTTAGATACAAGAGAACGAAGAGATCATGAACTGATTAGAGGATATTTGAACGATGCACCGGAAGAATTCGAGAACGAGAGCTGAAAGCTAAGACTGAGAATGAATAATTCTGAGATGATTGGCTCTGGAGAATGAAACTGAAAAGACTCCTGAATTGCTCTGGATGGGTGAAAAGAACTCTCACAATCGAAAACAATTATGAGGATGGCATGAAGCTAGAACCGCGAATCTTCAAGAGAACGGACCAAGATTTAGGAGAAATCCTTCTTCGGTCTTCAAATGTTGAGAATGATGACAAGAACCACCAAAAATTGTTGAGACACTCCATAATAAAGAATAGAAAGGTTGAATCAACGATGAAAGAATTTGGAAGATCTTGGACAAAGGCATATGACTGATGAAATTCATTCTTACGTCAACCTTGGAAATGAATTTGGGAATGGCTCCGGATAAGTTAGAAGAGTTAGGTAAGATCCTGGGAAAAGACCTGTGGGTTAGGGCCCACTCAAAAGAAAACATCGTTGAATGATTGATTGAAAGGGGGGATTGCACCGGTTGAATTAAATGGCTTGAATGAGATAACAACCTCAAAATAACTTGAACATATAGAGAATGGAAGCACGAATCTTCTGAGATATCTTGAGCACTCCGAATAAGAATAGAGAGAGGTGAACAATTATGAGAGGCACCGGCATGGGATAGCATTTGAACGAGGATAAGGATATGATCAACACCGAAAACTTGAATTGGATCCACCGGAGAAGAAACAACAACGAAGGATGATGAACTTAAAACTGTTGAGCATCTTCATGGGAAATCACCGGATAAGAACATTGAAAGAAACGAAGGAAGAGACTTCTCACAAATAAAAGGATATATGATTAAGAAATCTGAGTCCTTGAAAAAAAGGGTGCGAGGGCGGGAAAACAAAGACAACTTGGGATGAACGAAACAAACACCGTTGAGAAAACTTAGAATTGATCTTGCATATGGGGAGAATGATGGGATCATCTCGAAGAGAAACACACCGGTTGGAAAAGAATTAACATGACAACCTCAATGATCAAAAGGATTAGTATTCACATAGCAATATGAGAACACCGTTTAGGAAAGGTATGGATTCAACATTTGACTTCGAAGCAACTTGAATACCACATATAAAACAAAAGAAAGGATTTGGCTTGCAGAATAAGACGGAACAAATACATATGATAGAGATTTACCCAATCCCATATCATGCATTTGTCGGAAAGATATTCTAGGAGCTACTTTAATTCCCACCTATAAAACTCCCGAAACTTTCTGGTTATGCAATCTGGTGTTGGGGATACAGGGGAAGCAATATATATCTCACCCAAAACTAACAATCCCTACATCCAAGCTGTATCCATCCGTCAACACATAACCAAGAAACCTTCGGAAATCGTGTACCTCAACCTTCGAAAAGCATCCGTTATACGAGTTATGGCAATACTCCCGAACTCCCGCCCCAGTACTGGGTGGCGTCGAGGTTATCTCACCAACAACTGCATAAAAGAGATTTTCGATGTCGGAAAAACTCAGGTATTCCAGAACTGCAACGATAAAATTGTGACGACAACACCTCGGAGCTCAACTCCTCGGGTCAATGCCACATAAAAGACAGGAGGCACCAAGAACAATGTTCTCGTCACAAAACCATCGAAACGATTCCAGGATACACGCGTGATCCTAATTTTTTTAGTGAAATTTGAGGAGAGTTAAGTCAAAACATCTACGTCAGGAGACCTCACCAGAGCGACGAAGGGACTGAGGAGTAAAAAGAATCCTACTCTCCGATATATATAATCCTAAGACTCAAAACATTTTTTTTCTAGACTCAACAATGCCAGCAAACAATCAAGCAGGGGGCTCCTAAGTCGGGGATGGCTCAGATTACCAACTTAGAACACCCACGATGCGGCTATATCTCCCACGTGTCGAAGCACGACTTAGAGGCATAACCGCATTGTGGTTTGTCGCAAGAAGGGTCATCTTCACACAATCCCATGTAATGAACAAGAATGGGATAAAGAGTTGGCTTACAATCGTCACTTCACACAATGAACATATAATAAATCATACATCATTCAGAGTACACACATAGTCCGACTACGGACGAAGCCAAAAGAAAAGAAGATAACCCAACTGCTAGATCCCCGATCGTCCCAACTGGGCTCCACTACTGATCAACATGAAACAAAACATAGCAACAACTAAGATCTTCGTTGAGCTCCCATCTGAGCCCGGTTGCATCACCTGTACTGGTATCATCGACACCTGCAACTGTTGTGATAGTATCTGGTGAGTCACGAGGACTCAGCAATCTCAAAACCCGCGAGATCAAGACTATTTAAGCTTATGGGTAGGAAGTGGTAATGAGGTGGAGTTGCAGCAAGCACTAAGCAAATATGGTGGCTAACATACGCAAATAAGAGCGAAAAGAGAGCAAACCGAACGGTCATGAACTAGCAATGATCAAGAAGTGATCCTGAACTCCTACTTACGTCAAACATAACCCAAAACCGTGTTCACTTCCCGGACTCCGCCGAAAAGAGACCATCACGGCTACACACACGGTTGATGCGTTTTAATTCGTATCTGGTGTCAAGTTATCTACAACCGGACATTAACAAATTCCCATCTGCCTATAACCGCAGGCACGGCTTTCGAAAGATTATACCCTGCAGGGGTGTCCCAACTTAGCCCATGATAAGCTCTCGCGATCAACGAAGGATATACCTTCTCCCAGGAAGACCCGATCAGACTCGGAATCTCGGTTTACAAGACATTTCGACAATGGTAAAACAAGACCAGCAAAGCCTCCCGCTGTGCCAACAAATCCCGATAGGAGATGCACATATCTCGTTCTTAGGGCACACCGGATTGTCCAAACTTCCGGTAGGCCAGCCCAGAGTTGCCCCTGGTGGCCACCGGCGGCTGACAGGTTGGACCAACGCTCACAACGAGCACTGGCCCGGGGGGGGGGGGTAAAATAAAGATGACCCTGGAGTCTGCAGAACCCAAGGGAAAAAGGCTTAGGTGGCAAATGTTAAAACCAAGGTTGGGCCTTGCTGGAGGAGTTTTATTCAAAGCGAACTATCAAGGGGGTCCCATAAATCACCCAACCGCGTAAGGAACGCAAAATCCGGGAACATAACACCGGTACGACGGAAACTAGAGCGGCAAGAGTGGAACAAAACACCAGGCATAAGGCCGAGTCTTCCACCCTTTACCCAGTATATAGATGCATTAATTAAATAAGAGATATTGTGATATCCCAATCATAATCCTGTCCATCATGGAGCAATCTTCAACTTCACCTGCAACTAACAACGCTATAAGAGGGGCTAAGCAAAATGGTAACATAGCCAAGCAATGGTTTGCTAGGAAGGGTGAAAAGGTTAGAGGCTGACATGGCAATATGGGAGGCATGGTAAACAAGTGATAGGTAGCGCAGCATAGCGATAGAACGGAGCAACTAGCAAGCAAATATAGAAGTGATATCGAGGGTAATGGTTATCTTGCCTGAAATCCTGATAGCAAGAAGAACGAGTCCATGAAGGAGACAAACAGACGTAGTCGAACGAATCCTCACAACTCCGGAACAAAACCGAAGCTAACGAGAGAAGCAAACCGGAAAGAAGCAAACAATATGGTAAACACACAAGCATAAACATGGCATGATGCACAATCAAGTATGATGCATGTCCGGTTTAATGAGGCATGGCATGGCAAAGTGCAACAAACAATACTACAAGTTAAATGGAGCTCAATATGCAACAAGTTGCATATTGATGAAACACCACATCGAGTTATTTAGTTCACTCTAGTTTAGGTACACAACAATATTAAATGTGGTTAAACATGGCAAGGGGTGAAGCATAATTAAACTACCTATTTAGGCAAGTTTAAACGAGGCCGGAAACAACAAACAACAATTCCAGAAAAACCTCATGTCATTTAGCAATTTAATGCAAACACGATTATAAACATTTTAAATGTTGTTATCATGATGCGGATGACATATGCAAGTTTATGCAATTTTTATGAAAATGTTGACATGAGCATGTTACGAAGCATTTGGTCACCATGGCGGAACGAAAAGGGTGCCACGGCAGCGAAACAAAAATGGTGCCACGGCAACATATCCGAAAATGATGCGATGGCAACATATCCGAAAATGATGCCACGGCAACATATCGGTTCCGATAGCTCATGGAGGTACCAGTGCAAAAGGTAGTGTGTGGATGTGCGCAACATGCTAGAGATGGTGGGGTGCTCCCGACTACCGGGTTCCCACGGGACGACGGCATGGCAAAAGAGGGGCATCGCAAGGACGATTCGATCACGGTGCAAAACTCGAGCATCTCATACAACCAAGCATGCATTCGTTCACGGGCGGTCGTCATCTCGGGATTATACCTTTGAAGCGTGCATTTTCGGAGCGGTTCCAGATCGTCGAGGGAAGTAGTGGTACACGGGTCGTAGTGGAAGTAGTTGTTCTCGCGACGATAGTGGAAGTAGTCGTACACGGCGACGGTAGTTGTACACGTTTGGAGAGGAACTTCACGGTTCGTTGTGTAGTCGTACACGGGTCCTTGCCGAAGATGGTCGCACACGCACGTAGATGAACCATTCATCGACCTCCTGGTACTTGGCGAAAATCTTGAAGATGGCCTTGGCGTTCCTGGCGGATGAAGCCCGCGATGCGAGGTGGACAGCAGCAGGAAGCGGTCACGGGGCTCAATGCAGCGGTGGAAGCAAATTTGGCCGGAGGGGACGGCTCGGGCAGGAGCTCCATAGCACGAGGAGGAGGCCGACGGAGATGCAACAGAGATGGGCGCAGGCATCGCACTTGCCGACACCGGTCGCGGGAGGTCGCCGGGGTTCCGTTCCTGCCAGTTTGAAGCGGAGGCAGGCCGACGGACTCGGGGCTCGGCCAGCAGTAAGGAGGCGATGGTGGAGAGCAGAGGAGCGCCGTGGGACCTGACGGTAGCTTGGCACGGGTGCCGGGGCCGCCGGAGTTGGCGGCGCTCGGGGACGAGCTCCGATGGAGCTGCTCGCTGGCGGTGGCCGGAAACAGAGGCGAGACAGAGGAGGGGCACGGGCGCAGGAGGCTGAGAGGGGCGAGGCGGTGGTGCAGTGGAGAGGCGACGGCGAGGAGCGGCGGGATCGAGAGGCACGGGAGGAGGAAGGGGCGCGAGGGAGGAGATCGAGGGCGCGGCGAGCTGCGGGCGGCCGGCGAGGAGGTGGTGGCGCGAGGCGGATCGGGAGGAGCGGGGCTCTGCTCCTGAGCGGCGGCGCTGTGTGGGATCGAGGGAGATGAGCGGATCGAGAGACGAGGGGATCGAGCGGAGGGTTCTGGCGGCGCGAGGGAAGAAGGGATCGGGCGCTGCGTGTGCGGGCTAGGGTTAGGAGGGGTTAGGTGGGCTTTGTGCCGGCTTAGATGGTCGGGCCTAAGAGGCCTGGCTGGGCTCTCTCACTAATGAATAATAAAACAGAATAGAGAAAAGAAAGAAAAGAAAGAGAGGTTAGGGGAAAGATTTGTGCATGGGGATAATTTTCCCGGACTCGCAAAAATATGCTCGTTCCAAGAAAAATAGAAAGGCCATGAGTGAAAGATTTAAATTCAAACTCATTTGGATTTAATTCAAATGGGTTTGAACTAGGACTTGATAAAAGGAAGGTCCAAAAATGTTGAGATTTTTGGTGGAGCTCCGGAAAATGGTAAAAGAATTATTGACAAGGTTAGAGAGTCAAAACTTGAAGAAGAAAAGGCCAAGGGATTTAATATGCAAGTGGGCTCATCGGTGATTCCAAAACAATGGAATATTTTATAATATCTCCCTAAATATCGGGAGGGTATGTTATAAAGAGAAATCACCATTGTGAATTCCCTCGATTTAAATGGATCGAAGATCCATACAATTTATTTAGATGAGTTTTAAGAATTAAATGACATGATGGCATGATGAAACGATGCAATGCAAGAGATGACATGATGCAATGCAACAAGCAAATAAAACACACGGCGAAACTCGGAAACCCTGGAAGGCATCTGAAGCTCCGGTCTTGGGGCGTTACAGAGGACTGGCCCTCGGAGTGGTTCTATATAGATGACGTCCCCTGCCTGGCCCTGTATGGATCGGCCTCCCTGAGTTCAATAATGCTCCGTTGAAGAAGCGCCTGAGCTGGCGCCCGCGGAACTCTCACAGGGAAACTGATAGGGACGTCCTTTACCTGATGAACCGGATAAGGTTGTTGGCTCATTCCGGACTGACCATGATCAAGGTCATGGCCATATGCATTACGCGAGGGGTGCAGCCGCTTCAATACAGAGGCCACCCCATGTGGGATTTCAACGGGGAGGACGACGCCACCCGGTGCGGTCGTAAGGGGCCAAATTCGGCCGCCACTTTAACGAGGATCTTATCCGCAGTGTACAAGGGAGAAGAAGAGGAATTCCTCCGTGCCAACCCGGAGGGCAGATTCTCCATGTACAATCCTCCAAGTTGGGTGAGCGAACATTTTCACTTGCCTACCCGCTTTCGAAATTCCCATAGTTGAGTACTTAGTCTAGCAATGTTAACGCAGGAGCTGCGCCAGACTGTGAAGGAGATAAACAGCCCTCCTCCACAACCCGAGGACCCGGACTCCCAAGAGGACCCGGACTTATGTGTGGAGTTAATTGATGGGGTGTTTCATCAATTGAGTAAGGACAACACCTTGGTGGCCATTACGGCCGACTATCCCGGACTACTTCCAGCCTCAAAGGTAACCGAGACCGAAGTCCCAATATTTTCAAGGAGATCCATCCATTCTTTATCTTGAATGTCGTGAACTAATAGTGTTTCGTTTCGCAGGGTAAATCCTTGAGGCGGAAGGCCGAGCCCGTGGTGGGCAGCCAACAAGGGCCGTTGAAGCCAGGCGGGCCAAAAAGAAGTGCGGACCAGATCAAGATTCTGGCGCAACGGTACGGCGTGCGAATTTAATGCCTAGGGTTTATGCCCTCAAGTCATACTAATGCTCATGCTTTTCTTAGAAAGAAGAAGGCCCGCCGGACTATATCCACCGGCCAGGGTTCAAGGCCAGGTCCGGAAGCGGAGGCGGGCACGGGGCGCGCCTCGGGCGTTCCTCTGACAAAGGACGCAGACGGGCTATCTGCCACCAATTCAGAGGTGGAGAGTGCCATGAACCACATGCGTCGCCGGACTGTTCTTCGTGACGCATGTTTTTCCCCGGAGGCGTTGGACGCCTTTAATACAGGAGATGTGTATCTCCGTGCCGCTCAAAATGGTCTAGCCAGAGCCATAGAGCAGTATGTAAAAGACATACAGGTGAGTAAAATTGAAGGTTATATATGTCAGTAGCCCCTGAGACTTGAAACAGTGAAGATAACTGTTTTAAGGATCATGTGCTATGCAGTGTCTTACAAAGAAGAACATGCAACTGTCCCAGGAGCTTGAAGAGTGCAAGGCCCAACTCGAGGCCGCACTGGCCACTTCAGATAATGCCAAGGGGACGCCCTCAGGTAATATACGCTTTGAAAGATAATTCCGTTGTGAAGTGCGGCATGTGTGCAACTCTGACGAGAATAGTGCAGATGGGGCCAGAGTAAATCCGGACAAGCAACAACTCCTATGCCAACTGAAGGCTGGCGAGAGCGTGTTGACGAGGTTAAGGCAAGAGAAGAACAAACTTCAAGACGCCAATACCCAGCTGGGCGAGGAACTAAAGGATGTTCGTATTCGGCTGTCTGCTTCCGTAAAGGAGAATCGGCAACTTCGACGCGGCATTTTTAGTAAGTGCTTGAACGAATCTTCGAAAAAAGAATTCGGCGAGGAAGTCGATTGACAAAGCTATGTCTGTAGGTCTGCTGACAGGTCGTCCTACGGAGGAAATGCCCGGCTCAATGGGAAACCTTCTTCCCGAGCTGTTGCAACTCCACGAACGAGTTCGGCAGGCAATGCAGGGCGTTGTCCAGGCTATGTGGCCATCCCTCTCCATGCCAGAAGGCCTTGGGGAGCTTGCAAAGAAGCTGGAGGAAGTGCGGCAGCGCTTCCGGTTGTGGAAGATATCAGCCTGCCGTCAAGGTGCCAGGGAGGCCTGGGCCATGGTGAAGACTCGGTACACGAAGTCTGACCCGAACCACATGGCCGAGGTCGGCCCTATGGGTCCTGACGGAAAGGAGATCCATGTCAGCTTAGTATATGGCCAGGTAGAGCTGGCTGCAAAGTATTCTCAACAGGACTGTAAATTAGACCGCCTGTTGGATGGTATTGAAGAAGAATATACCGAGTCGGATTGACTCTGTAATTTAAAATGACACGAAAAATGCCTTCTAGCCAGATTGTAGATCGTTTGTCATTGCGGACCTTTTCGCTTCGACCTCTGGACCCTATAGTCCGGAGTGTGTCCGAATACCCTCTCGATTATGTAAGAACCGGGGCATGCATGGAGACAAGGCGTAGGGGTCATAATTTCTTTAGCAGACAAGTGCCCAACTAGTTATGTTATATTACATGGTTAGTAAGAAACATCTTCCAGGGAGAATAGTTCCGTTAGGGGTTCCTTTCCCTGGGAGGCATGCCCTAAAGTGCATGTCCTAACTGCTAAAAAGAGCAGAAAAGCATCTGGGGGCAGATAGATAAACAAGAAAAATCATCTTTTAGTTCACCGACTGAATATTCCCTTAAGAACGCTAGCTTTTGGCTTCACCCAGTCTGAGGTACACATCCGGCTGACCCGGCAGTAACAATCGCAGAGGTGCTCCCTTTACCACCTAGCCGCACGAACGAGAACGTAGGGGTAAGCACAGGAGCCAGGCAACCCAGCTTGGCCAAAACTTAAGTCATATCGATGCATATAATGGTGTATAAAAGGTTCATGCGGAAGTGTCACACATGTTTTGGGCATGAGGCCCGTTTATATAAACTTCTGATAAAGAAGCCCCCAGGTATGATGAGCGCGGATGGCGTGTCAAGTATGTGCGAACAATGCGCAGGCAAGCCCCTAGGGGATTGGGAGAAAAAAAATGTAGAGAGAAGGAGAGAAATGCCGGACAGCTAATGAAAAATAAACATAACAAAGGGACAGAGGAAGGAGACGAACACGGAGTCCGGCGCTAGGCGTAGAATCTTCGTAGGCGTGCTGCGTTCCATGGGTTCGGCTCGAGTCGGTTGTACGATGCGTTTCGCAGACGGTATGCTCCACCAGTCAGTACTTGATCAATTATGAAGGTACCCTCCCATTTGGGCTTTAGTTTGTCCTTTTTCTTGTCCGGCAGGCGTAGAACTAGTTCGCCAACGTTATAAGTTTTGGCCCGTACTTCTCTGCTTTGATATCTTCGAGTCTGCTGTTGATAGAATGTGGAACGGGCTTTTTCCACGTCGCACTCCTCCTCCAATGCGTCTAAGCTGTCCTGCCGATCGAGCTCGGCTTCTCTTTATTCGTACATGCGCACTCGAGGTGAGTCATGAATTATGTCGCATGGCAGTACTGCCTCTGCGCCGTATACTATAAAAAATGGCATGAATCCGGTAGTGCGATTCGGCGTGGTCCGCAGCCCCCAGAGTACGGAGTCAAGCTCCTCTACCCAGTGCGTGTTAGATTCCTTGAGGGACCGCACTAGTCTGGGTTTGATGCCGCTCATAATGAGACCTTTGGCTCGCTCGACTTGACCGTTGGTTTGAGGGTGATAGACTGAAGCGTAGTCGAGCTTAATGCCCATGTTTTTGCACCAGAGTTTAACTTCATAGGCCGTGAAGTTTGTGCCGTTGTCAGTTATGATGCTGTGGGGGACGCCGTAACGGTGTACAACCCCGGATATGAAGTCTATCACCGGTCTGGATTCGGCCGTCTTTACAGGCTTGGCCTCTATCCATTTGGTGAATTTGTCCACCATGACCAGTAGATATTTTTGCTTGTGGGTTCCTCCTTTAAGGGGTCCAACCATGTCAAGCCCCCAGACCGCAAAAGGCCAGGTAATGGGTATGGTTTGTAGGGCGGTAGGCGGCATGTGGCTTTGGTTAGCGAATAATTGGCAACCGACCCATCGCTGCACTAAGTCCTGAGCGTTTTCCCGGGCCGTCGGCCAATAAAATCCGGTACAGAAGGCCTTGCTTACAAGGGCCCGGGCTGCGGAGTGGTGCCCGCCGATTCCGGCATGAATTTCAGCCAGAAGGTTTTGCCCTTCCTCTTCGGAGATACACCTTTGAAGGACTCCGGTTGTTCTTTTCTTATAAAGCTCTCCCTCGTGGACTTTATAGGCTTTAGATCACCACACTATGCAGCGGGCCTCGTTTTGGTCCTCGGGAAGTTCCTACCTAGTTAGGTAGGCTAGGAATGGTTCTGTCCACGGGGCAATGACTGCCATTATTGTGTGGGCTGACGGTGTTGTTTCGGTGGCGGAGCCACCAACTGTGTCAGAATGTTCGGTGAGGAGCAGTGTGGTTGTGTCCGGGCTATTGTTTCCGGACTCTCCCTCCCATGATACGGATGGCTTGAACAGCCTTTCTAGGAAGATGTTGGGAGGGACGGCATCGCGCTTTGCACCAATGCGTGCCAACACGTCTGCTGCCTGGTTATTCTCCCGGCTATGTGGTGAAATTCGAGCCCCTCAAACCGGGCTGACATCTTTAAGACGGCGTTGCGATAAGCTGCCATTTTCGGATCTTTGGCATCAAAGTCTCCATTTATTTGGGATATCGCGAGGTTTGAATCCCTGCGGACCTCTAGGCACTGAATGCCCATGGAGACTGCCATCCTGAGACCATGTAGAAGGGCCTCGTATTCGGCCGCGTTGTTGGAGTCCGTGTACATTATCTGAAGTACGTATTGGACTGTATCTCCGGTTGGGGACGTCAGAACGACGCTAGCCCCCAGGCCAGCCAACATTTTGGAGCCGTCGAAGTGCATGATCCAGTTGGAATATGCGCCGTACTCTTTAGGGAGCTCGGCTTCAGTCCATTCGGCGATGAAGTCGGCCAAAACCTGCGACTTAATAGCTCGCCTTGGCTTGTAAGTTATGTCGAACGGGAGGAGCTCAATGGCCCATTTGGCAATCCGGCCCGTTGCATCACGGTTGTTTATAATATCATTAAGAGGTACTTCGGATGCCACTGTTATTGAACACTCTTGAAAATAGTGTCGCAGCTTCCGGGATGCCATGAACACCGCGTATGCTATCTTTTGATAATGCGGGTACCGTGACTTGCATGGAGTTAGGCCAGTGGACATGTAGTAAACTGGTTTTTGGAGAGGGAACTTTTGTCCGTCCGTTTCTCGTTCGAAAACGAGCACCGCGCTTACAACTTGATGGGTTGCCGCGATGTATAATAGCATTGGTTCGCCCGTGTTGGGCGCGACCAGGACCAGATTTGTTGCCAGTATGGCTTTGATTTCTTCGAGTCCGACCGTGGCGGCATCCGTCCACTCGAAGTGTTCAGTGCACCGCAGGAGGCGATAAAGGGGTAATGCCTTTTCTCCTAAGCGGGAGATAAAGCGGCTTAGAGCCGCCACGCATCCTGTCAATTTTTGTATTTGTTTGAGGTCTTTTGGGGTATCCAATTGTGACAGAGCTCGGATCTTGGCTGGGTTTGCTTCAATTCCTCTACCGGATACGATGAAGCCCAAGAGCTTTCCGGCTGGTACGCCAAAAACGTATTTTTCCGGGTTGAGCTTAATGTCATATGCTTGGAGATTGTCGAATGTGAGCCTCAAGTCGTCTACTAGAGTATCGACGTGTTTGGTTTTGACGACCACGTCATCTACGTACGCTTCAACTGTTTTGCCGATCTGGTTGGCCAGACATGTCTGAATCATGTGCTGATATGTTGCGCCAGCGTTTTTGAGCCCGAAGGGCATCGTGTTGAAGCAGAATGGGCCATATGGGGTGATGAATGCCGTTGTGGCTTGGTCTGACTCTGCCATCTTGATTTGGTGGTAGCCGGAGTATGCATCGAGGAAACACAATGAGTCGTGTCCTACAGTGGCGTCGATGATTTGATCAATTCGAGGGAGGGGGAAGGGATCCTTTGGGCAGGCCTTATTTAGGTCTTTGAAATCGACACATAGGCACCAGGATTTGTCCTTCTTTGGTATCATCACCAGGTTTGCTAGCCAGTCCGGATGTTTTATATCTCTGATGAATCCGGCTTCCAGCAGTTTTGCTAGCTCCTCTCCCATGGCTTGTCTCTTGGGTTCGGAGAAACGCCGAAGAGTCTGCTTAACGGGCTTAAACCCTTTTAGGATGTTCAGACTGTGCTCGGCCAGCCTGCGCGGGATTCCTGGCTCTAAAGGGTGCCAGGTGAAAATGTCCCAATTTTCTCGCAGGAATTCTCTGAGTGTGGCGTCTACATCGGGTTTTAGTTGTGCCCCGATGGAGGCCGTTTTTGTGGGGTCCGTTGGATGGACTTGGAATTTGACTATTTCGTCCGCTGGTTTAAAAGAGGTGGACTTGGATCTCTTATCTAGTATCACATCGTCCCTGTCCACCGTGGAGCGCAACGCAGTTAGTTCCTCGGCCGCTAGGGCTTCGGATAATGCCTCCAGGGCCAGTGCGCCTGTCTTGTTTTCGGTGCGGAGCGCTGTGTTCGGATCACTAGCAAGAGTGATGATTCCATTGGGTCCGGGCATTTTGAGCTTCATGTACCCGTAATGGGGTATGGCTTGAAAAATTGTAAATGCTTCTCGCCCTAACAGGGCATGGTATCCACTGCTGAACGGGGCCACTTGAAATGTGACCTCCTCGGATCTGTAATTATCCGGCGTGCCGAACACCACATCCAGTGTGATTTTCCCTGAACAGCACGCTTCCCGGCTTGGTATTATTCCTCTAAAGGTTGTGTTGCTTCGCTCAATGCGGCTCCAGTCTATTTCCATTTTTCGCAGGGTTTCCTCGTAGATGAGGTTAAGTCCGCTGCCGCCGTCCATGAGTACCTTTGTAAGTCAGAAGCCGTCCACTATCGGACTGAGGACCAATGCGGCTAGTGCTCGGGCTGTCCGGAATTTAGGTTTGTCACTGGCATTAAAGGTAATAGCCGTGTCACTCCATGGGTTTATTGTTGCTACTTGGTAGACTTCGGTAAGGCTGCGGAGCGTTCGTTTCCTTGCATTGTTTGATGCGAAAGTCTCGAAGGCTGTCGACACCGTACTGGCGTTCCTGGGGTGGTGCTCTGCGGATTCTGGAGTTAGAAGCTCCTCGCCACTTCTGGCCACCTGCCGGAGTATCCAACATGCTCTAAGGCTGTGAGTTGGTGTAACTTCCCCTGAACTATGAATTTTACAGGGTCCATTGAGCCATCCCTCCAGTACGGTCCCATACCCTATAGAGGGTTTTTGTTTTTTGCTGTTTGGCTCAGGTGCCTGGCGATAATGCGCCCTTTAGTTCCGGACTCGTATTGTATTCAGGGCCGGATTGTCCCAGAATTTAGTTTCGGTTTTCTGAACGCTTTCTGTCGCACAATACTTTTGTACTATGGATGTCAAGTCAGCGAAGCGTGTAATTTTGCGGCGACTTATGGCATTGAGGATTCCGATGTCCGTGCATTTATTACAGAAGAATGAAATTGCTTCTTTCTCACGGCAGTCCTTTATCCTGTTCATAACTAGGAGGAATCTGGCCCAATAGTGGTGTACTGTTTCCCCGGGCTCTTGCCGTATTTGGGATAGATCCCTTATAGTTGGGTGGGCGGGTGGATTTAAATACGGAACCTCGCCCGATATAAGATTCAGGGGCCAAGAAATTTCCGAATTCGGAAGCTTGCTTTCTTGGACATTATTCAATGAATCAGGCCTGCTGCCTGACTTTAGGTTCAGGGCTTGGGCAACATCCTCCCCTCCGCGGGTGTCTGGCTTGGAGGGGTCGGGAATCCGGACACATCTGGTCCTTAGGACGGGCGAAGATTCGCCGCATTGTTCTTCCACCACTTCAACGTGGTGGGTGACCTGGGGAGAGTCGATCTCTCTCTAATCGGGTTTAAGCCCAATCTGGCCGTAATCTGTAGCGACTCCCAGGGCGGTAATGCGATCCAAGAGCTCGTTGAGGGAAGAGAGCTCCATCGGATCTAACTGCTCGGCAAGTTCCGAGCTGATGTGGAGATTGCTTTCGATGGCCCGAGAGGTCATCATCGGCGCGGCGGCCGAACAGACGGTCATCAAAAAACTGCCTAGCCGGAGAGTTTAGCCGACAGCCAAAGCTCCTTTAGCAACAACGCCGTCTTTAAAGACGAGGTGCGACATCCTTCCTGTGGTGACGACACAGAGGAACTCTCAATGAAAGCACCAATGTCGGTGTCAAAACCGGCGGATCTCGGATAGGGGGTCCCGAACTGTGCGTCTAGGCGGATGGTAACATGAGACAAGGGACACGATGTCTTTACCCAGGTTTGGGCCCTCTCGATGGAGGTAAAACCCTACTCCTGCTTGATTAATATTGATGATATGGGCAGTACAAGAGTGGATCTACCACGAGATCAGAGAGGCTAAACCCTAGAAGCTAGCCTATGGTATGATTGTTGTTCGTCCTACGGACTAAAACTCTCTGGTTTATATAGACACCGGAGAGGGCTAGGGTTACACAGAGTCGGTTACAATGGGAGATCTTCATATCGTATCGCCAAGCTTGCCTTCCACGCCAAGGAAAGTCCCATCCGGACATGGGACGGAGTCTTCAATCTTGTATCTTCATAGTCCGGGAGTCCGGCCAAAGGTCATAGTCCGGCCATCCGGACACCCCCTAATTCAGGACTCCCTCACTCTCCCTGTGGATTCTACCGATCGGATGGCTAGGTTACTGTGTGCTTGCTTTTCCTTCTTCCGTGTGTGGGAGCTTCTAGGGGGTTTTATAGATCAACCCCCAGGGGTACAATGGTAATGTTACAAGGTCGTAGGGCCGGGTCGTCAGCGTCTAGGGACCCGGAGTTGGGACCCGCCGGAGGCCTGTGGTTCGCTGGGTTCCCTTAGGCGCGGGCCTCGCATGCCTAGGGGAACTGTTCGCCGTCTTGTCGATCGCCAGGAGTGGCCGAGTTGAGTCGGGTACAGTGACGCTCCGTGAGGTCGCCGCTTGCTGGCGTCAGTGGTGACATCGGGGGCACTGTTGCCATGCCAGCCCTGGTCAGCAGGTAGGTGAGGGGCACTGTTGCCTCGTTCCAGCTGACCAGAGGCATGGGCGGGGCATTGTTGCCTCGATGATCGGTGGATGAAGACTCGTCCCATTGTACGGCCTGGATGGGACGGGAGCTGACCCGTGGCTGGGTTGCGGAACACGCCAAGGGTGGAGCTGGCTTGTCAGAGAAGTCTTGGCATGCCGAGTTCGTCTGCCTTTAGCTCGTTGTCGGGGATGAGTCGAGGAACCAGGCCGGGTCGGAGAGTTCGGCCGGTGATGTCTACTACACAACCTTCTTCTTGTAGACGTTGTTGGGCCTGCAATTGCACAGGTTTGTAGGAGAGTAGCAAATTTCCCTCAAGTGGATGACCTGAGGTTTATCAATCCGTAGGAGGCGTAGGATGAAGATGGTCTCTCTCAAACAACCCTACAACCAAATAACAAAGAGTCTCTTGTGTCCCCAACACACCCAATACAATGGTAAATTGTATAGGTGCACTAGTTCGGCGAAGAGATGGTAATACAAGTGCAAAATAGATAGTAGATAAAGGTTTTTGTAATCTGAAATAATAATAAAAGCAAGGTAGCGAGCGATAAAAGTGAGCTTAAATGGTATTGCAATGATAGGAAACAAGGCCTAGGGTTCATACTTTCACTAGTGCAAGTTCTCTCAACAATAATAACATAGATAGATCATATAACAAGCCCTCAACATGCAACAAAGAGTCACTCCAAAGTCACTAATAGCGGAGAACAAACTTAGAGATTATGGTAGGGTACGAAAGCACCTCATAGTTATCCTTTCTGTTCTATCTATTCAAGAGTTTGTAGTAAAATAACATGAAGCTATTCTTTCCGCTCAATCCATCATAGAGTTCATACTAGAATAACACCTTAACACACAAATCAACCAAAACCCTAATGTCACCTAGATACTCCGTTGTCACCTCAAGTATCCGTGGGCATGATTATACGATAAGCGTCACACAATCTCAGATTCATCCAACCAACATAAAAGTACTTCAAAGAGTGCCCCAAAGCTACTACCGGAGAGTCAAGAACGTGTGCCAACCCCTATGCATAGGTTCCCAATGTCATGAAACCCGCAAGTTGATCACCAAAACATACATCAAGTGGCACATGATATCCCATTGTCACCACAAATAATCACGGCAAGACATACATCAAGTGTTCTCATAAAGACTCAATCCGATAAGATAACTTCAAAGGGGAAACTCAATTCATCACAAGAGAGTAGAGGGGGAGAAACATCATAAGATCCAACTACAATAGCAAAGCTCGGGATACATCAAGATCGTGCCATAGATGGAACACGAGAGAGAACACGGGAGAGAGAGAGAGAGATCAAACACATAGCTACTGGTACATACCCTCAGCCCCGAGGGTGAACTACTCCCTCCTTGTCATGGATAGCGTCGGAAGATGGCCAGCGGTGATGGGATCCCCCTCCGGCAGGGTGCCGGAACAGGGTCCCAATTGGTTTTTCATGGCTCTGGAGGCTTGCGGCGGCGGAACTCCCGATCTAGGTTCTGTTCTGGAAGTTTTTGGGTATGTAGGTATATATGGGTGCAGGGGGTACGTGGGGGGAGCTACGGGGGGCCCACGAGGCAGGGGGCGTGCCCAGGGGGGCGTGCCCAGGGGGCGCGCCCCCACCCTCGTGGGCAGCCCGTATCTCCCCTGGCGTGCACTCCAAGTTCCCTGGGTTGCTTTCCTTCCAAAAATAACTTCTCCAGTTGATTTCGTTCCGTTTTGAATCTGTCTGATATTCCTTTTCCTCGAAACACTAAAATAGGCATAAAACAACAAATCTGGGCTGGGTCTCCGGTTAGGTTAGTCCCAAAAATAATATAAAAGTGGATAATAAAGCCTAATATTGCCTAAAGCAGTAGATAAAGTAGCATGGAGCAATCAAAAATTATAGATACGTTGGAGACGTATCAGCCGGGTTGAGGGGCTTGGCAGGGTTGAGCGACCCGGCCAAGCGCGAGCCGGCTTCAGGGCGATGTGGGCCCCGTCATTTTTGAAAAGGATCCGGGTTACATTGCCTGCCCGGGGTCCATCCCCCCGACAACAGTAGCAAATTTCCCTCAGGTGGATGACCTAAGGTTTAGCAATCCGTGGGATGCGTAGGATGAAGATGGTCTCTCTCAAACAACTCTGCAACCAAATAACAAAGAGTCTCCTTTGTCCCCAACACACCCAATACAATGGTAAATTGTATAGGTGCACTAGTTCGACGAAGAGATGGTGATACAGGTGCAATATGGATGGTAGATATAAGTTTTTGTAATCTGAAAATATAAAAACAGCAAGGTAGCGAGTGGTAAAAGTGAGCGAAAACGGTATTGCAATGCTTAGAAACAAGGCCTAGGGTTCGTACTTTCACTAGTGCAAGTTCTCTCAACAACAATAACATAATTAGATCATATAACAATCCCTCAACATGAAACAAAGAGTAACTCCAAAGTCACTAATAGCAGAGAACAAATGAAGAGATTATTGTAGGGTACGAAACCACCTCAAAGTTATTCTTTTCGATCAATCCGTTGGGCTATTCCTATAAGTGTCACAAACAACCCTAGAGTTCATAGTAAAATAACACCTTAAGACACACATCAACCAAAACCCTAATGTCACCTAGATACTCCAATGTCACCTCAAGTATCCGCAGGTATGATTATAAGATATGCATCACACAATCTCAGATTCATCTATTCAAGCCAACACAAAGAACTTCATAGAGTGCCCCAAAGTTTCTACCAGAGAGTCAAGACGAAAACGTGTGCCAACCCCTATGCATAAGTTCACAAGGTCACTGAATCCGTAAGTTGATCACCAAAACATACATCAAGTGAATCAATAGAATACCCAATGTCACGACGGGTATCCCACGCAAGACATACATCAAGTGTTCTCAAATCCTTAAAGACTCAAACCGATAAGATAACTTCAACGGGAAAACTCAATCCATTACAAGAAGGTAGAGGGGGAGAAACATCATATGATCCAACTATAGTAGCAAAGCTCGCGGTACATCAAGATCGTGCCAAATCAAGAACACGAGAGAGAGAGAGAGAGAGAGAGAGAGAGAGAGATCAAATACATAAGTACTGATACATACCCTTAGCCCCGAGGGTGAACTACTCCCTCCTCATCATGGAGAGTGCCAGGATGATGAAGATGGCCACCGGTGATGGATCCCCCTCTGGCAGGGTGCCGGAATAGGGCCCCGATTGGTTTTTCGTGGCTACAGAGGCTTGCGGCGGAACAACTCCCGATCTAGGTTTCTTTCTGGAAGTTTGGGGATTTATAGGAGGGGTTGGCGTCGGTCTCACGTCAGGGGGTCCCACAGGGAGTCCACGAGGTAGGGGCGCGCCCTGGGGGCGCCCTCCACCCTCGTGGGGCCCACGGGACTCCCCTCTGGTAGCTTTTTGTTTCAGTATTTTTTATATTTTCCAAAAAAATCTCCGTTGATTTTCAGCGCAGTCCGAGAAATTTTATTTCTACACAAAAATAATAGTACGGTAGTTCTGCTGAAAACAGCGTCAGTCTGGGTTAGTTCTAACCAAATCATGTAAAAATATTATAAACATGGCATGAATACATCAAAAATTATAGATACGTTGGAGACGTATCAGTGGCAGCCTCCACCATTTTCCCTCCATTCCATCCAAAAACCCTCCGGCCTGCGCGCGCTCCCGCCCCACCTTCACCATGGATGACGACCTCGAGGCCGCCAGCCTCGCCTTCCTCGCCTCGTCCGACAAAAGGCAAGCCTCACGCCGCCCGCAAGACCGTCACGCCGAAGCTGAAGAAGGTGCTGACGCCCGAACAACGGGCAAAGGAGTCGGCCAAGAGGAAGGACCGAAGGCACATGACGGACGCGAGGGATGAAGCCATCGCGGCGGCCGCCGTCATCGCCGCTGCACAGCAGAAGGACACCAATGCTCGCTTCACGCCAGCAATGAGGGAGGCGCTCTACATGATGGGGTTAAACCCTAGCCAACACGGCCTCGTCAATGCTGCCATGGCCGCCGCGATCAGCACCGGCTCATCTGCCTTCCCTCAGACGGTGCTGCCCGACTCGCCCCGCGCGTCGGCATGCACCCTGGTGCCCAGCTTCCACGTCTACCCGTAGGCCTCCCACCTCTCTGGGGAGTGCTCGCCCGATGTGAGCGTGGTCACGCCTTCCACGCCCGCGCCCGCACCTATCAACCTCAATGCCACACCGGTGGCCGGTGGCTCGTTAGCCGGAGGCACGAGGAAACGTGCGCGGTAGACGCCAGCCGACCATCTGCCAGGCGCATGCTGACGGTGTCCTGGACTAGGGGGTACTCACCACGTCGTCCCCTAATCAGTTAGATTGGGCCGAGGACCCCCATGGCCGTATACTCATGGGTCAGTTCGGACAGTTGTCGCATACAAGGAAGATTCCACAAGACTTGGTGATCAAGACAAGGACTCCTCCCCCACCGGCGTATTCGGCTAGGACTATTGTTACCGTAGGCCTTGTTGGAAATATGCCCTAGAGGCAATAATAAAAGTATTATTATTATATTTCCTTGTTCATGATAATTGTCTTTTATTCATGCTATAACTGTATTATCCGGAAATCGTAATACACGTGTGAATACATAGACCACAATATGTCCCTAGTGAGCCTCTAGTTGACTAGCTCGTTGTGATCAACAGATAGTCATGGTTTCCTGGCTATGGACATTGGATGTCGTTGATAACGGGATCACATCATTAGGAGAATGATGTGATGGACAAGACCCAATCCTAAGACTAGCACAAAAGATCGAGTAGTTCGTTTGCTAGAGCTTTGCCAATGTCAAGTATCTTTTCCTTAGACCATGAGATTGTGCAACTCCCGGATACCGTAGGAATGCTTTGGGTGTACCAAACGTCACAACGTAACTGGGTGGCTATAAAGGTGCATTACAGGTATCTCCGAAAGTGTCTGTTGGGTTGGCACGAATCGAGACTGGGATTTGTCACTCCGTGTAAACGGAGAGGTATCTCTGGGCCCACTCGGTAGGACATCATCATATGCGCAATGTGACCAAGGAGTTGATCACGGGATGATGTGTTACGGAACGAGTAAAGTGACTTGCCGGTAACGAGATTGAACAAGGTATTGGATACCGACGATCGAATCTCGGGCAAGTAAAATACCGCTAGACAAAGGGAATTGAATACGGGATCAATTGAGTCCTTGACATCGTGGTTCATCCGATGAGATCATCGTGGAACATGTGGGAGCCAACATGGGTATCCAGATCCCGCTGTTGGTTATTGACCGGAGAACGTCTCGGTCATGTCTGCATGTCTCCCGAACCCGTAGGGTCTACACACTTAAGGTTCGATGACGCTAGGGTTATAAAGGAAGCTTGTATGTGGTTACCGAATGTTGTTCGGAGTCCCGGATGAGATCCCGGACGTCACGAGGAGTTCCGGAATGGTCCGGAGGTAAAGATTTATATATGGGAAGTCCTGTTTTGGACACCGGAAGAGTTTCGGGGTTTATCGGTATTGTACCGGGACCACCAGGAGGGTCCCGGGGGCCCACCGGGTGGGGCCACCGGCCCCGGAGGCTTGCTTGGGCCTAGAGTGGAAAGGGACCAGCCCCAGAGTGGGCTGGTGCGCCTCCCACCCTTGCCCAAGGCGCAGCCAAGAGGGGAGAGGGGAAACCCTAGGGCAGATGGGCCCTAAGGCCCATATTCCCTGCGCCTCCCTCTCCTCCCCCTCCTGGCCGCCGCCCCCTTTGCCATCTAGGGCTGGCCGCACCCCTTGGGGGTGGGAAACCCTAGAGGGGGGCGCAGCCCCCTCTCCCCCTATAAATAGTGAGGCATAGGGCTGCCCAGAGAACAGACAGAATACACGTGATTCGATCTCTGCCTTTGGTTGCAGCCCTCTCCTCTCTCCCAAGTACTCCTCCTCTCCCGTGGTGCTTAGCGAAGCCCTGCAGGATAGCCTCGCTCCTCCATCACCACCACGCCGTTGTGCTGCTGTTGGATGGAGTCTTCCTCAACCTCTCCCTCCCTCCTTGCTGGATCAAGGCGTGGGAGACGTCACCGGGCTGTACGTGTGTTGAACGCGGAGGTGCCGTCCGTTCGGCACTTGATCATCGGTGATCTGAATCACGACGAGTACGACTCCATCAACCCCGTTCACTTGAACGCTTCCGCTTATCGATCTACAAGGGTATGTAGATGCAAACTCTCCTCTCCCTTCTACTCGTTGCTGGTCTCTCCATAGATAGATCTTGGTGATACGCGTAGGAAAATTTTGAATTTCTGCTACGTTCCCCAACAGTGGCATCATGAGCTAGGTCTATTGCGTAGATTCTTTGCACGAGTAGAACACAAAGTAGTTGTGGGCGTTGATGTTGTTCAATATGCTTACCGTTACTAGTCCAATCTTGTTTCGACGATATTGTGGGATGAAGCGGCCCGGACCGACCTTACACGTACTCTTACGTGAGACAGGTTCCACCGATTGACATGCACTTGGTGCATAAGGTGGCTAGCGGGTGCCAGTCTCTCCCACTTTAGTCGGAACGGATTCGATGAAAAGGGTCCTTATGAAGGGTAAATAGCAATTGGCATATCACGTTGTGGTCTTGCGTAGGTAAGAAACGTTCTTGCTAGAAACCCATAGCAGCCACGTAAAACATGCAACAACAATTAGAGGACGTCTAACTTGTTTTTGCAGGGTATGCTATGTGATGTGATATGGCCAAAAGGATGTGATGAATGATATATGTGATGTATGAGATTGATCATGTTCTTGTAATAGGATTCACGACTTGCATGTCGATGAGTATGACAACCGGCAGGAGCCATAGGAGTTGTCTTTATTTTTTGTATGACCTGCGTGTCATTGAAGAACGCCATGTAAACTACTTTACTTTATTGCTAAACGCGTTAGTCATAGAAGTAGAAGTAGTCGTTGGCGTGACAACTTCATGAAGACACGATGATGGAGATCATGATGATGGAGATCATGGTGTCATGCCGGTGACAAGATGATCATGGAGCCCCGAAGATGAAGATCAAAGGAGCTATATGATATTGGCCATATCATGTCACTACTCTATTTGATTGCATGTGATGTTTATCATGTTTATGCATCTTGTTTACTTAGGACGACGGTAGTAAATAAGATGATCCCTTACAAAATTTCAAGAAGTGTTCTCCCCTAACTGTGCACCGTTGCTACAGTTCGTCGCTTCTAAGCACCACGTGATGATCGGGTGTGATGGATTCTTACGTTCACATACAACGGGTGTAAGACAGTTTTACACAGCGAAAACACTTAGGGTTAACTTGACAAGCCTAGCATGTGCAGACATGGCCTCGGAACACGGAGACCGAAAGGTCGAGCATGAGTCGTATGGTAGATACGATCAACATGAAGATGTTCACCGATGATAACTAGTCCGTCTCACGTGATGATCGGACACGGGCTAGTTGACTCGGATCATGTAATCACTTAGATGACTAGAGGGATATCTATCTGAATGGGAGTTCATAAGATGAACTTATTTATCCTGAACATAGTCAAAAGACCTTTTTGCAAATTATGTCGTAGCTCGCGCTTTAGTTCTACTGTTTAGATATGTTCCTAGAGAAAATTATAGTTGAAAGTTGAAAGTAGCGATTATGCGGACAGTAGAAAGCTTATGTCCTTAATGCACCGCTTAGTGTGCTGAACCCCAAACATCGTTTGTGGATGTTTCGAACATCGAACATACACGTTTTGATAACTACGTGATAGTTCAGTTAAATGGTTTAAGTAGAGGCACCAAAGACGTTTTCGAAACGTCGCGGAACATATAAGATGTTTCGAGGGCTGAAATTGGGATTTCAGGCTCGTGCCCACGTCAAGAGGTATGAGACCTCCGACGATTTTCTTAGCCTGCAAACTAAGGGAGAAAAGCTCAATCGTTGAGCTTGTGCTCAGATTGTCTGAGTACAACAATCACTTGAATCAAGTGGGAGTTGATCTTCCAGATGAGATAGTGATGTTTCCTCCAAAGTCATTACCACCAAGCTGCTAGAGCTTCGTGATGAACTATAACATATCAAGGATAGAGATGATGATCCTTGAGGTATTCGCGATGTTTGACACCGCGAAAGTAGAAATCAAAAGGGAGCATCAATTGTTGATGGTTGGTGAAACCACTAGTTTCAAGAAGGGCAAGGGCAAGAAGGGATACTTCATGAAACGGCAAATCAGCTGCTGCTCAATGAAGAAACCCGAGGTTGAACCCAAACCCGAGACTAAGTGCTTCTGTAATAAGGGGAACAACCACTGGAGCAGATTACCCTAGATACTTGGTAGATGAGAAGGCTGGCAAGGTCGATAGAAGTATATTGGATATACATTATGTTAATGTGTACTTTACTAAGTACTCCTAGTAGCACCAGGGTATTGGATACCGGTTCGGTTGCTAAGTAACTCGAAATAAAAGCTACGGAATAAACGGAGACTAGCTAAAGGTGAGCTGACGATATATATTGGAAGTGTTTCCAAGGTTGATATGATCAAGCATCGCACGCTCCCTCTACCACCGAGATTGGTGTTTGCGTTGAGCATAGACATGATTGGATTATGTCTATCGCAATACGGTTATTCATTTAAGGAGAATAATGGTTACTCTATTTATTTGAATAATACCTTCGATGGTCTTGCACCTAAATAAATGGTTTATTGAATCTCGATCGTAGTGATACACATTTTTATGCCAAAAGATATAAGATAGTAATGATAGTACCACTTACTTGTGGCACTGCCATGTAAGTCATAATGGTACAAAACGCATGAAGAAGCTCCATGTTGATGGATCTTTGGACTCACTCATTTTTGAAAAGTTTGAGACATGCGAACCATGTCTATTGGTATATATGCATGAAGAAACTCCATGCAAATGGATCGTTCGGACTCACTTGATTTTGAATCACTTGAGATATGCAAATCATACCACATAGGCAAGATGACTGAAAAGCCTCGGTTTCAGTAAAATGGAACAAGATAGCAACTTATTGGAATCAACACATTTTGATGTGTGCAATCCAATGAGTGCTGAGGCATGCAGTGAATATCGTTATGTTCTTACTTCACAGATGATTCGAGTAGATGTTGAGAATATTTACTTGATGAAACACAAGTCTGAATTATTGAATGGTTCAAGTAATTTCAGAGTGAAGTAGAAGATCATTGTGACAAGAGGATAAAATGTCTATGATATGATCATAGAGATGAATATCTGAGTTACGAGTTTTGGCACACAATTAAGACATTGTGGAAATTGTTTCACAATTAATACCGCCTGGAACACCATAGTGTGATGGTGTGTCCGAACATCATAGTTGCACCCTATTGGATATGGTGCGTACCATGATGTCTCTTATCGAACTACCACTATCGTTCATGGGTTAGGCATTAGAGACAAACACATTCACTTTAAATAGGGCACCGCGTAATTCCGATGAGATGACACCGTATGAATTATGGTTTAGAGAAACCTAAGTTGTCATTTCTTAAAAGTTTGGGGCTGCGACGCTTATATGAAAAGTTTCAGGATTAAGCTCGAACCCAAAGCGGATAAAATGCATCTTCATAGGACACCCAAAACAGTTGGGTATACCTCCTAATTCAGATCCGAAAGCAATATGGATTGTTTCTTGAATCGGGTCCTTTCTCGAGGAAAGGTTTCTCTCGAAAGAGTTGAGTGGGAGGATGGTGGAGACTTGATGAGGTTATTGAACCGTCTCTTCAACTAGTGTGTGACAGGGCACAGGGAGTTGTTCCTGTGGCACCTACACCAATTGAAGTGGAAGCTTATGATATTGATCATGAAACTTCGGATCAAGTCACTCCCAAACCTCGTAGGATGACAAGGATGCGTACTACTTCAGAGTGGTACGTAATCCTGTCTTGAAGGTCATGTTGCTAGACAACAATGAACCTACGAGCTATGGAGAAGCGATGGTGGGCCCGGATTCCGATAAATGGCTTAAGGCCATAAAATCCGAGAGAGGATCCATGTATGAAAACAAAGTGTAGACTTTGGCAGAACGGCTCGATGGTCGTAAGGCTAATGAGTACAGATGGATTTCAAAAGGAAGACGGACAATGATGGTGAATGTCACCATTAAGAAAGCTCGACTTGTCGTTAAGATGTTTTCCGACAAGTTCAAGGAGTTGACTACGATGAGATTTTCTCACTCGTAGCGATGCTTAAAGTCCGTCGGAATCATGTTAGCATTAGCTGCATTTATGAAATCTGGCAGATGGATGTCAAGACAAGTTTCCTTACTAGTTTTCGTAAGGAAAGGTTGTATGCAATACAATCAGAAAAGTTTTGTCGATCCTAAGGATGCTAAAAGGTATGCTAGCTCCAGCGATCCTTTTAAGGACTGGAGTAAGCATCTCGGAGTTGGAATGTACGCTTTGATGAGATGATCAAAGATTTTGGATTTATACAAAGTTTATAAGAAACTTGTATTTCCAAAGAAGTGAGTGGGAGCACTATAGAATTTCTGATGAGTATATGTTGTTGACATATTGTTGATCAGAAATGACGTAGAATTTCTGGAAAGCATATAGGGTTATTTTGAAAGTGTTTTTCAATAGAAAACCTGGATTAAGCTACTTGAACATTGAGCATCAAGATCTATAAGGATAGATCAAAATGCTTAATAATACTTTCAAATGAGCACATACCTTGACATGATCTTGAAGATGTTCAAGATGGACCAGTCAAAGAAGGAGTTCTTGCCTGAGTTGTAAGGTACGAAGTTAAGACTTAAAGCTCGACCACGGCAGAATAGAGAGAAAGGACGAAGGTCGTCCCCTATGCTTAAGACATAGGCTCTTCAGTATGCTATGCTGTGTACCGCACCTGAAGTGTGCCTTGCCATGAGTCAATCAAGGGGTACAAGAGTGATCCAAGAATGGCTCACAGGACAGCGGTCAAAGTTATCCTTAGTAACTAGTGGACTAAGGAATTTTCTCGATTATGGAGGTGGTAAAAGAGTTCGTCGTAAAGGTTACGACGATGCAAGCTTGACACCTATCCGGATAGCTCTGAGTAGAGAGACCGGATACATATAATGGAGCAATAATTTAGAATAGCTCCAAGTAGAACAGTTGTTTGGAATAGCTCCAAATAGAGCGTGGTAGCTGCATCTAGGAGATGACATAGAGATTTGTAAAGCACACACGGATCTGAAAGGTTCAGACCCGTTGACTAAAACCTCTCTCACAAGCAACATGATCAAACATAAAACTCATTGAGTGTTAATCACATAGTGATGTGAACTAGACTACTGACTCTAGTAAACTCTTGGGTATTAGTCACATGGCGATGTGACCTGTGAGTGTTAATCACATGGCGATGTGAACTAGATTATTGACTCTAGTGCAAGTGGGAGACTGTTGGAAATATGCCCTAGAGGCAATAATAAAAGTATTATTATTATATTTCCTTGTTCATGATAATTGTCTTTTATTCATGCTATAACTGTATTATCCGGAAATCGTAATACACGTGTGAATACATAGACCACAATATGTCCCTAGTGAGCCTCTAGTTGACTAGCTCGTTGTGATCAACAGATAGTCATGGTTTCCTGGCTATGGACATTGGATGTCGTTGATAACGGGATCACATCATTAGGAGAATGATGTGATGGACAAGACCCAATCCTAAGACTAGCACAAAAGATCGAGTAGTTCGTTTGCTAGAGCTTTGCCAATGTCAAGTATCTTTTCCTTAGACCATGAGATTGTGCAACTCCCGGATACCGTAGGAATGCTTTGGGTGTACCAAACGTCACAACGTAACTGGGTGGCTATAAAGGTGCATTACAGGTATCTCCGAAAGTGTCTGTTGGGTTGGCACGAATCGAGACTGGGATTTGTCACTCCGTGTAAACGGAGAGGTATCTCTGGGCCCACTCGGTAGGACATCATCATATGCGCAATGTGACCAAGGAGTTGATACGGGATGATGTGTTACGGAACGAGTAAAGTGACTTGCCGATAATGAGATTGAACAAGGTATTTGATACCGACGATCGAATCTCGGGCAAGTAAAATACCGCTAGACAAAGGGAATTGAATACGGGATCAATTGAGTCCTTGACATCGTGGTTCATCCGATGAGATCATCGTGGAACATGTGGGAGCCAACATGGGTATCCAGATCCCGCTGTTGGTTATTGACCGGAGAACGTCTCGGTCATGTCTGCATGTCTCCCGAACCCGTAGGGTCTACACACTTAAGGTTCGATGACGCTAGGGTTATAAAGGAAGCTTGTATGTGGTTACCGAATGTTGTTCGGAGTCCCGGATGAGATCCCGGACGTCACGAGGAGTTCCGGAATGGTCCGGAGGTAAAGATTTATATATGGGAAGTCCTGTTTTGGACACCGGAAGAGTTTCGGGGTTTATCGGTATTGTACCGGGACCACCGGAAGGGTCCCGGGGGCCCACCGGGTGGGGCCACCGGCCCCGGAGGCTTGCTTGGGCCTAGAGTGGAAAGGGACCAGCCCCAGAGTGGGCTGGTGCGCCTCCCACCCTTGCCCAAGGCGCAGCCAAGAGGGGAGAGGGGAAACCCTAGGGCAGATGGGCCCTAAGGCCCATATTCCCTGCGCCTCCCTCTCCTCCCCCTCCTGGCCGCCGCCCCCTTTGCCATCTAGGGCTGGCCGCACCCCTTGGGGGTGGGAAACCCTAGAGGGGGGCGCAGCCCCCTCTCCCCCTATAAATAGTGAGGCATAGGGCTGCCCAGAGAACAGACAGAATACACGTGATTCGATCTCTGCCTTTGGTTGCAGCCCTCTCCTCTCTCCCAAGTACTCCTCCTCTCCCGTGGTGCTTAGCGAAGCCCTGCAGGATAGCCTCGCTCCTCCATCACCACCACGCCGTTGTGCTGCTGTTGGATGGAGTCTTCCTCAACCTCTCCCTCCCTCCTTGCTGGATCAAGGCGTGGGAGACGTCACCGGGCTGTACGTGTGTTGAACGCGGAGGTGCCGTCCGTTCGGCACTTGATCATCGGTGATCTGAATCACGACGAGTACGACTCCATCAACCCCGTTCACTTGAACGCTTCCGCTTATCGATCTACAAGGGTATGTAGATGCAAACTCTCCTCTCCCTTCTACTCGTTGCTGGTCTCTCCATAGATAGATCTTGGTGATACGCGTAGGAAAATTTTGAATTTCTGCTACGTTCCCCAACAGGCCTATGGTACATTATATAAACCGAGGCTAGGCTAGTCGGTAGATCATTATGACATTAATCATCATACCTCTAGGGTTTAGACCACAACATATGATCTCGAGGTAGATCAACTCTTGTAACCCCTATATTCATTATAGTCAATCAAGCAGCATGTAGGGTATTATCTCATCAAGAGAGCCCGAAGCTGGGTAAAATCCCGTGTTCATGTTACCATTGATCCTAAGACGCATAGCTTGGGACCCCCTACCCAAGATTCGCCGGTTTTGACACCGACATTTGTGCTTTCATTGAGAGTTCCGCTGTGTGATCGGCAAAAGGATCAATGGCTCGACTGCAGGTCAACTGCGACGTCTGCTTCTTCGTCACCAGCTCGACTGGTCACCTTGGCTTGACCGAAGACTACGTCCTACCTCCGATCATCATGTTCGGATAAGGGCCTTCATCAACATCAACTCCGATCTCTATCAAGATCATGGAGGAGTCATCCATGGAACTCGGGGGCTCAACATCAATATTGCCCTCAGACGACCGTGCTGTTTTTCTGGACAGCAAACTTGTATCCGCCGCCACCGCCTCCTCGAGTGTCTCCTAAATGATTGCTTCGGTGGAATTATGCGAAATTAAGTCTACAACAACCCTGCAAAAATTTCGTCGAGTTCCGATGGAGGAATCTCCGGCAATCTCCAATATACCGGAGCCCTGTTGAATCTGGACGAGAATCCAGACGAGTTTGGAGTGGGGTGTCCAGCATCTAGCTCGGATGTCCTTTGGAAGATCCAACCTTTGATCGGCTGTGGAATTCCCATATCTACCACCTCCCAAAAATTCAGCTCGATCCGACCATCCAAACTCCGGGAAACTTCCGATTAGTGCATCACTTTTCGGATATGTTTTCTGCGCGAGAACGAATCCGACCCGAGTTCATCTTCTTTATGAACGGGATTTCGGATATCCTTTTTGAAGGAAGTTTTTGTATGGGGTATTGTGTTTTATTCTCAAACACATCCCATTAATATTAAAAGTATTTTTACAATACGATCTTCACCATCGCACCGGTGTCAAACCGGCTCGACAACATCACTCCACGACGGCCGACCTGCGCTAGACGCGTCGCCGCTTTGTTAAGCCGAACTCAACTTCTTCGGATCATCATCTCGGCCAACCGAACAATAGTTCGGCATCGCGAAGGATAAATCTTCACCAACATCGCCGCTACATGGATTACACGGAGCGGGCACACCCGCATGGCCGCACTGTTGCCTCTTCGAGCCAATGTTTGTCACGCCGAACTACTTCAACACCTCGGCTGACATGGCAGCTGCAACAACTCCCCGCCGGCCTGCTCCGTCACCTCGGCTAGACCGGGGACTTGGCTATTTCTTCATCAACTTACTTCGGGGACTTCGGCGTCACCAGCCGACCAGCTTCATCACATTAGCTGGACCATGGGCTTCGCCGTGGCGAGCCAACCTTTGCCAGGATCGCCATGCCATCGCTTCATCGCCCATCAGGCAATGGGTGTGCGGACCGAGTCCCAATTTTGGGAGTAACCTTTCTTCGGACTGCTACAACAAATAAACCAGGTGCTATTAATCCCAGCAATTTTTTCTTGTTTGGGTTTATTTTCCCCAAGGAATTATTATTCTGCTGTGTTCTATCATCTATACACGGGCCTATCAAATGGTGGCCGCATTAATGACGGTCGCGTGGTGGTTCGGCCAGTTTTCGCACATAGTTCGGCGAACACCGTATCGGGAACTCGGGCCGACCTGTGAATTCGGGCTTTGTCACGCCTTCACCGCGTCACACTGACGCCCTGCATCGACATTGACCTCGACGCTCAGGCCACATCTCTTTCATTATTTCCTTCACTTGTGTTAAATAAGTAGAAGAATTTTTTTTATATATACATTATTATCTTTATTTGTCATTTCTTTTGGTTTGCACTATTTTACCTGTGCAGCCAATCGACTCAGACTGAGCCGTGTTGTCGCCTTGGCGCGCCGACCTGCTCCATTACCGCAGCTGGACTGGGGGCTTCATCTTCTCGGAGTGCCGGACTCTGTGCTCGGCCACCTTGGGATCAGCCTGGGGGCTGGAACCCTATCCCACATCAAGCTCGGACCGCGTCATCAACGCCAAACATATCAACCAGCTAAGTTGCTTTCATGCTCAAAAACTTTCAGTCTTAAATTTTATTCAGTTTGAACAAGCATTATACTTTTTTGGCAAAAAGTTGCTTGTGAAAAACTTCCATGTCCAAACTTTGTTTGTGACACACGTATTCAAATACCCCGTTTATTTGGGGGCTCCCTTGATGGAGCTTTTCCTCTTGCATATGATTATACTTGTACGGCTTCGTTCCTTGTTCGTGTATTACGCCACAATATGCACCATGTTGACTTAAGCCACTTGCAAGCTGGGTTGCCTGGCTCCTGTGCTTACCCCTACGTTCCCGATTGTTCGGCTAGGGAGTAAAGGGAGCACCTCTGCGATTGTCATGATCGGTTCATCCGAGCCAGACCTTAGACTGGGTGAAGCCGAAAGCTAGCGCTCTTACTATTTTCAATCATGGTCGGCACACAACGGAACTCATGAGTACAAAAAATCTATGGCACAAGTCTCATAATGACAATGGGGCACCGAAGAAAGGTATCGGTGGGGGTACTATTTTCTTCGAAGATGCTTCTTACATTTTGTTAGTAATATAGCATAAGTTCCCTGAGCGCGCTTTGTCTGTTACAGCCTTATGGCCTGATTGCCTGGTTATCGGAAACACCGTCGATACTCTCGACAGGTGGAGTACATAACACTTCTCGGTCCTCGACCGAAGAGGAAGAAGCCGATGGTCGGTTAAGACGCGTATAAAGTTCGGGTGAACACATATATGATATAAGTACTTCGGTACATACAATCATTATAGATAAAATTCTTTTTACCCAAGTCACTTGGGGGCTCTTAAATTTATATGAGCTATTTTATAATAAGTGTTCTTCTTCCTAGTCGTTGCAAAGTTTTTTTTCTATCACTCCTTTTTCGACGCAAGTGTGTAGTCAATAGCCCGATTTCCCTCTCATCCACCTTCGGGATAGGAGGTTGAAGCCGTAGGCTGACCCGCTTGAAGTCTTGAGATAGGATGTGTCATGTTAAAGCACGAGAGAAGCACAATTTTTTCTCTAAGACCAATTTTCTGATTGGTACCGAACAATTCATCTAGTTCGAACATTGAGTTTTTCCTGACGTTTTTTGGTTTTCCAATCCTATGGCACTTTTCAACTATTTGTGTGTTCTCCGCATAAGTCTCACAGTGCAATGCCAGACACCTTTAGAGATTCAGCAAAAATTCTCTGATATTGCTATATATGCATCAGTTTCGAATTGCGTCTTTGGTCAATAGTTGGGTTGCCCAGCTCCTATGCTCGCCTCCTATGTTCCGCTTTGTTCGGCTAGGTGTGCAAAGGGAGAACCACTGCGATTGTGCTTCCAGCTCGCATGGTTAGGCACCGTAGTGGAGAAAGCCAAAAACTGACTATCACAATAAGAGTAAACTGGTCCGCAGTTCGATGACTGTATTAAAAGATGGGCCGTTCATAACATTGGCCGAATTGTTTACGGCTTGACCTCGGCTGTCGCTGAACACTAAGCGGGGGGCTACTTGCTGGCCTCCCAACTTTAAGCTCCTATGACTAAGTGAAAGTTATAAAGCATGCATATCTGATTGCCTCGTTTCCGCCAACATAACCGCCTTCGGGCACCGAGACGTCGGCTAAGGATCATTTTGTTATTTTGGAAACACCCTGCGTAGCATCCACAAGGGGGTAGAAGCCGACGATGGGCCACTTTCAGATTATAAACGGTCGCAACGGAAGTAAAAATTTAGGTTCATTTAGACCATAGAGTTTGGAAGCTTTCCCCGAACTAAATCCTCGGTATTTTCCTCCCACATTGATCGGAGCTGAGGTTTCATGATCATGCTTAGCATGACAACCCAAAGAAAGGAACCGATAGCGGGACTATTTTCTTTGGACGATATTTCTTATGTTAAAACAATAATATAACATGTCTCTCTGCGTACCTTTGTTTATAAAACCGTATGGCCGGATTGCCTTGTTTGCCATAAATCTTTGCCCTCATAAAGGCTTTATAAAGTGGGACAAACACTCCCCGGCTACTGGCCGAGGAGGTTGAAGCCGAGGGCTGGTCAATAAAATTTTGTACAATGCAGATCCGAGCATTGATGATGTAAAGTACTTAGATACATAGAATCATTACACATAATTTGTGATTTTACTTTGGATATCGATCCTTAATTCGGCCACCCGTGCCCACATTAAGGCTCGAGGGGCTACTGGGCTTCATGCTTATTATTTACAAATATTAAAGGGGTACATTGATCCCTTGATCTGGTGTCGCCACCCGACCTGTGTCTCGGGGGCTACTGCATTGCCTGTCCAATGCAGAAAAATTAAAGTGCAATATAGTTTTCGAGGAGATTACTATCCTCGGGTTGGTCGGCCGCACCCAACCTGAGTCTCGAGGACTTTGCACACCGCGTCTCTATTCCTATGTATGCTGCCGAGCTAGGAGTTGATCCTCAGGCCGATTTCGCACATCGACCTGAGTCTCAGGGGCAAGTAGGATCAGCGGTCTCATGTTTTCCTTCAGGTGCATCTCGGGTTTTAGACCGACGCACACACCTTGAGAGCTATTGGCTATATATCTCGGCAGAGAATAAATTGCACCAATCAAAAAATCAGCCCACAGTCAGGGGTGGTGCATCACCTCGGAAGCAGTCCGGCATTAAGCTCGGCTAAACTCCTTCAACTTTTTTGAACCAAGGTAATCTATGACACCTCAGACATATTCTGGCATTGGAGCTCGGATACATTCCGACGTTGAAGCTTGGACACAGTCCGGCGTTGGAGCTCGGATACATTCCAGCGTTGGAGCTCGGAAGCAGTCCAGCGTTGGTGCTCGGCTGCAAAAGATACCTCAAATGCAGTCCGACGTTGAAGATCAGACGCAAGAGGACACTGCCTCCCGGGAACAACTTCAAACCCGAGGTGTGGCGTGAAAAATAACCAGGCATTGATAAAGGCCAATAACTTAAAGGGGCTCCTCGGATACCCGACATATAAACTCTTCGGATTTATTTCACGATCCTCAAGATCGAAGATGAGAAGATTTGTTGAACCAGTTTTCAAGACCGACGACCGAAGATGAAGAACAGTTCGGAAGAATCGAAGAGCGTCCCCAACTTAAAGATCGGTTCAGTGGGCTACTGACGGTGTCCTGTACTAGGGGGTACTCACCACGTCGTCCCCCGATCAGTTAGATTGGGCCGAGGACCCCCATGGCCGTATACTCATGGGCCAGTTCGGACAGTTGCCGCATACAAGGAAGATTCCACAAGACTTGGTGATCAAGACAAGGACTCCTCCCCCACCGGCGTATTCGGCTAGGACTCTTGTTACCCTAGGCCTATGGTACATTATATAAACCGAGGCTAGGCTAGTCGATAGATCATTATGACATTACTCATCATACCTCTAGGGTTTAGACCACAACATATGATCTCGAGGTAGATCAACTCTTGTAACCCCTATATTCATTATAGTCAATCAAGCAACATGTAGGGTATTATCTCATTAAGAGAGCCCGAAGCTGGGTAAAATCCCGTGTTCATGTTACCATTGATCATGAGACGCAGAGATTGGGACCCCCTACCCGAGATCCGCCGGTTTTGACACCGACACATGCAACCTGTTCGACAGAATGCCGGCCCCTAGCAGCGACGATGACTACATGCAGAACATGATCTTCGAGGATGGTGCACAGGCCACTGGCTTTAATCCCGACGAGACACAAAGCCAGGATGGCCGAGGGGCGTTCACGCCGTCCGCAGGCTACAATGAAGATCAGGCGGAGAAGCAAACACGGATGCTTGAGATGGAGGCGGAGAAGCAAGCCAAGATGCTAGAGATCGAGGCTGCCAACGCCAAGACTAAGGCGAAAGAAGTGGCTCTCGCGAGCATGATGACCGGGTGGAAATCATGAAGGTGGATCTCAACACCGTGTCGCCAAGGAAGAGGTCGTGGTTCGAGATGCAGGCTGACATGCTCAAGTTCGACGACGAGTGATCTATGGCGGCGAGCGCCATCTTTTTCGGATGCCAGCAGGTGTGCTGGCATGACATGAGGGCCGCGATGGCGTGGTCAAACTCAAGTCCCACCCTTTTTTATGTGCTGGCATGTGTGCCGGCCGGCTGGCGAGTGCGCCAGCATGAACTGTGGTGTTATTTTTTGAAGCCGACATTGTATGCCGACGCTGGCATGGTGCCGGCATGAGACATGGCCGCTGGCAAGATCGGCCGCGGGCCTTTTTTTTAATGTTGATTGCGTACATGAAATGGGTCGGCGCGTTGGGCACACTGCCGACCTAAATCTAAAACAGGGCGGACGCCGGGCGGGCGGCCGATCCAAACGAACAAAAAAGCAGACAAATTCGCCGTCCGTTTGGGTCAGCCATTGGAGTTGCTCTTAGTCCCCCTAATCACTTTTGCAAAAATGGCATGCAACCAAGCAGTGGCGGCTCCAGAAATTTGCAACCGGATATTCATGTGTATTCATTTTGCCAAAACCATTGCTATTTTCGAAAATTGTCACTTTTTTGCCAAAATCAATATTGTTTTATAAAAACATGGGTATTCACATGAAAACCCAAAAATACCCCTAGCGCCGCCCCCCCCCCCCCCCCCCCCCCCCCCCGCGCTACCAAGACAAACTAGTTGCAACAACACAATTCAAACTCTCGTTGTGACGTGGCTATATATTCATGAAATTCCGTATCGTACCAGAATTATATATTTACATTTATAAAACCAACGGGAATTCCGTCTTGTGTAGATTCCCAAAACTACAAATGGGTAGGTTTATTTCTAGGACATAAGCTACATATAAACCAAAAAATTGACCAAACTTGCGTTGTGATAATTTTGTTGGTTCGTATTGCAGAGGCCGGGTGTGAATCCGTTACACTTGTATCTCCTTAATGCGACGTTATGAGTCAATAACAGTGTATTGAAAAACCTGTTGATTACTGAAAGCATAGTTGCTCCAGAACATTGCCTCCATGGAGATATCAAGAGCACACTAGCACTATATGCTCATACTCACACGACATTCATGGTGGAGGATATATAAGGGTGGATTTCACCTCCGAGACCATCATCGTCAGATTTCCAGAAATCATTGCTGCAATTAAAACGTTCAATTAGCAAAACAATGCGAGTGACTTATTACTAACTAACGTTGCAACTGACTGCAACCCAGGCAATGAATTACCTATTGGCATTTCCACAATGCTCTTCTAAGATGTTCCTTACTTTTTTCTCGCTCTCCGTAGACGGTGCTAGAACAACACACTGATTGACGCAAAAGCAACGACAGATTTAACGATCAGATAACAAAATTATAAGAGCAACTATGATAGAACAGTGGAGGAAATCAAGAATTACCAGGATTGATGGTGACAAACCATATCTAAGAATGCTCTCTGCAAAGACAAATACAGCACATATGTGCATCCAGGAACTGAATACCTGCACCATAGTCAGTAGAAGTAGTTATAATTGAGGAACCATGCATGAACATAGGTTTTTTTTTTGAGACAAATGCATGAACATAGGTGGTCGTGATTCGTGACTCGTGAGAAACCCACCAAGTGATAACCGTGTATTATTCACAATCAGAACAAACCACGATATCAGATTAGTAAGTCAGGATCGGCCTGATTTGGACATGCCAGGATGTCCAGACACACTGACGGAGCCATGGCAAGGCCCGCCCAGCTTTTTGCAATTTGTACACTAATTTTTTACTTCGGGCCTTGGACCACCAGCCCACCGGCTCTTTTCTTCTGTTCGGCCGCCCGCCCAACAATGGGCTTCAAGCTCCGCCACTGTCCAGGCAGTCAATATGGGGCCTTTTTTTTTTGCGGGGGGTCAATATGGGGCCTAATGGCTGGCTTTGTTGTCGAAACTATAATACTATCAACCGTAACGAAAACTGAAGAAAATTAAGACGTCAGACAGACACACACCATGACATAACGGTTCTCATAGAAAACCGTAGTCAGTGGAGACATAACCCTCTTTTGTATTCAAAAAAAATGGCGCCATTTTGGACAGGAACATGTAAATAAGCTGCAAAAGTCATATACCTCACTGTATCTGGCATATAACAATTCTAGAAGAGACGTTCTCATAGTTTCTTCATCTTGCAGCAGCTTTTCCAGGTCGTCCTTACTTTCCTGTGCTTCAGGACTATACACAAAATCACGGATCTGAAATCCAATAAGAAATAGAAATTAATGGTTGAATAAAGAAGGAAACAAAATGACATGGGCAACAATCAAGATCATTAATTTAGTGTTATACCGAAGGATCATTCGACCAAAGTTAGCTTGCTAAACTACGGTAAGTGTAAACAAGGTTACAAAGAAGGTATGCGCAACAAACTTACCAGAAAACCTTTCTCTTGAGCATGTGCTTTAAAGTTGCCAACAACCTTAGCAAATAATGTTACGGTGTAGAGCGCATATTCATCATCCTCATAAAGCCTTTTAGATGATCTCGGTACCTATAATTCAACAACTAGCTCAACTGAATATAATCGCAAATAGGACAAGGGCAAGAATTAAGAATAAGTTCTTCATAAGGGCAAATTAAAACAACATTTGAGTGAAAGAGTTGCAAGTCAAATGTATGTGTAATTTGAAAGATATATATGATGTCAAGTTCATGATTATTGACACTGGAGGGAAAACACACAAGTAGAATAGGCAGTTATTGAAATGAATGACAATGCTAAAATAGTTGAGATGAAAGTTTGATACCAATATTATCACTACTCATACTTCAAGTGCATACCCAGAATTTCAAACTTACCACAAAGGTGTCAAGTGACTCATAGCATGACAACCAGTCGTTCTGGGAGTATTTTGGAACAACGGCAAGAAGTGTTGCTAGATGTTCCGAAGTGATTATATCCTCTGGTTTTACCAGGTTCGACAGATCACGCACGACTAAACTGTCACACAAGAAAGGCGGGCCAATTAAGGTAGGAAAAACAATGAATAGAAGGAGAAACATGTTTTTCTTATTTTACAAGGAGACTTGAGGTCAAGAACTCGGCAACATTCTAGAGACTGAGTAGTCCGCCAACATCTAGGTATTTTACCTTACACTTTGCTTTCTGTAGATTGTTCTCAGGTGGTTCTTACAAGAATTATACTTCGATGATTGAACCTGCAAAAGGTGATCTTGAGCTTCTTTGAATTCGACTTATTCATAGTATTTCATAACGAAGTAAAGATCCATAAGCTCAAGATTGAGCCCCAAACCAGTATTACTTGGCATATACTCCCTCCGTCCCAAAATAAGTGTCTCAACTTTGTACTAATTTTAAAATTTATGCAAAGTTGAGACACTTATTTTGGGACGGAGGGAGTATAATAATGGCTTGGTGTAGCTGAAGAGTAAAATTACTTGCCAAACAACTCTATCCAACATACACAGTTCCGTAATGCATGTAGCTACACGGCTAACCAGTGTTAACGTTCCACTATCTTAGCAGAATTCGGGGCAGATTAGAATAAAAAAAGTACTCCCTCCGGTCCTTTTCAGTCTGCATATAAGTTTTGTCCAAAGTCAAGGTATCTCTACTTTGATCAAAGATATATAAAAGAGTATCAACATTCTCAATGCTAAATCAATATCGTTAGATTTGTTATGAAATGTAGTTTCAGAGTATATATATTTGATATTGTAGATGTTGATATTCTTTAAGATAATTTTGTCAAACTTTGCAATGTTTGACTTGACCAAAACCTAATACGCAGAGTAAAAAGGACCGGAGGGAGTAACGAATAAACAAGAAGTAGAGTTACTTATAACCTTGATCTCATCCTCGATTTTGGCGATCCGCGACAGGATGCTGGCGATGATGTCCTTGAGTGGCCACTTTGTTGGGTACTTCCGCTCGTCCCACACAAACCTACACGAAAATCCAAGGCGAAGCTTCAGTTAAGCTAAGCTGACGCGGCCGTGAAAACCAACAGCTGAATGCACATACCTGGAGAGGTAGGAGTCGACCGGGACGCCGTCGACGGTGATCAGGGCGCCGCCCTCGCCGGCGCCTCCGTCGCGCTCCAGGTCCTCGATCTGCCTCCTGATCCTGTGCGAGGCCCCCTCGATGAAGAGGTTCGACTGCACGGCCGGAAGCACAGAGACAGACAACGATCAGAATACCCTAACGCTAGCGAACGAGATTATATAGCTTATAGGGGAGGAGGGGGCGCACCCTGATGAGGTCGTCGCTGAGGGCGAGGAGGGAGTCGAGCGTGCCGCCTTTGAGGGCGGGGACCGTGAACTGCAGGAGGGGAGGCGGAGGAGGGAGTGATCAAGCTCGGGGAGATTGAATTGAAGTAGCTAGAAGAGAGGATCGCGGAGGAGAGGCTTGCTATATATGCTTACGCGGTAGAGGGGGGTGTCGATGGCGTGCTGGGAGATGGAGTCCTCGAGGCTGCGCCAGAGGGAGTTTTCGGCGGCGGTGATGTCGCCGCCGGCGGATTGTACGGGGAGGGCGGCGATCAGGTATTTCGTCGGCATGGTCACCCGAGGTCCGAGGTTGTTTCAACTTTCAACTTCACGTCGTTTCGGTTTGAATCTCCCTCTACGGATATGGATATGGATGGCCCGAGACGAGAAGATGTTTCGGTTGTGTTTCCCTTGTAGTAATCCGTCCGGCTCTCTACCTGCAGACCTGGTTGCAAGCAGGAGCAGTGTCTTGCAGAACAATTTTAGTTCAGATTAAGCAGGCGTCCGAACATAGCACGTCAGACATGCACACACACGTGGCGAATGACGTGTCCCTGTTCAGTATATTTGGGTCCGTTTGGATCACGCCTCAGCCAGCCCCACCAAAAATCTGGCCAAAGATTTTACTGCCGCAATCTTGCTAACGCGTGGGTGTGAAAGCTGAACTGAGTGATCGAATAATGGTCACCACCTGCCAGAGCACACGACTAGGCGGCGTGGACGTGAACTGTGTAGCGTCCTTTTGGACTATGGTTAGTCATCATTTCCATTCATTAGGTAGGGCATAGAGGGTTTTAGATGATCATGACTGCATGTCATGATGAACCATGTTGTTGGATTTTGCGGTTGATTTTGCCTTGGTTACTTAGTTTTGTAGTTGTTTGCATGTTTTAGTGGCGGAGATAGGGTAGCCTGAATCTAGCAATGACATCCATAAAAGAGAATTTTGAAACCTAGCCCATATGATGCCAAAATCTAGACCATTGAGATTCGATTTCTGAGACACTATTTTCCTGTTGCAAACATAACTCTATATTTGTAAAAATCAAACCGTAATCAAACATATCGGAGTTTCAGCTAGTGATGGAACTTCCAACTATGGTCCGTCGTCTGTGGAACATTGTCATCATAATTACAAATTGTACCTTGTATTTTATCCGAACTCAACCTGTAGTGCATAGTATATAAGTTCACATTCATCTATGAAACCTAGATTTAGGTGAAACTTAGATAAGTTACAAAAATAGCAACCACCAACATGCACGTATTTGGATGCAAGAGATTGTATTTGGATGCAACAGATTTGTCGCCAGGATTTGGCCATGCTAGGAACAAAGTTCAAATTTGCATTTCCACTTTTGGTGTTAATCTGACGTGTAATGTTAGTGGTATTGTTTAATATTTGCAATGTATGTACTTTTGATGACGAGACTACAATCGATATCCGCCATGTTGTGAGAGCAATACACGATCTTTGGCTTTGCGTTGAAAATTTTGTCTCAAAATAAAGTCATAAAAAATATGTGCTTGGTAATAATGTGTGCGGTGGACTGATGCATGTAAAATCTGGCATTGGCACATATTGCATGTTAACGAGGCACTAAATTTCAAGTATTTAAAACTTTACTTGGACCATAGGAACATACACAAAGGCCATAAGTGGGATGATATGATTGTACATGAAACACTGAGAGATTGTGTATTTGGCGAACAAGAGCTATCTCTCTTTGCTGGGAGGAGGTGGGGGAGAACTAAGATAATATTTCAAACTTCTAGCATTATGAGTCTTGAAATGTATCCATAGTTAGGTTTTTTCTTCTTCTCCTGTGCAAGTTATATTGCATTATTGCCATGTGTAATGCGAGCGATGATGGCGTCATTATTATCGCGCCGCCAATGAGCCGCGACCAATTACTAGTCCTCTTAGCATATCCCGATGTCAACACCGGCCATCATCCGTATCCCACGAAGAGTTCATAACTCAGCGGATTGTGCCAACGAGGCAATAACCCGGCCATAAAGCTTGTTTGGTGAAATGCTTCAGAGGGTAGACGCTGGGTTAACTAGAATTTGTTTTGTAAATGCTCCTTAGTTCCAAAACAGAAGGCACATTTGAATTTTTATGGTCTTTGATATATGAATTTTTATTGTATTCAGTATATGACATTGACCACTAATATGTATGAAACACATGGATTCAACATATACGAATTGTATAGTAATATTTGTCTTGCAAAATACTTTTAGTCCCTAAAGTACTCTTCTACTCCCGAGTTTAAATGCACCAGCCATGTACAGTAAAATAAAAATTAGATAACATCAAAATATTCAGATTTTTTGGGTGGCAAAAAACATCATTCGATGTTCTATATATTTGCAAATGTTCGTGACGGAAAAAAATTCCTAATTCTCTGAAAAAAAACCAAATGAGTGCTTCAAATTTCTTTAAAAATAGTTTTCTTGGAGCATTGAATTTTTTTCCTACAGCATTAGGAATGTTTTTTCTTCATGAAAATTCACAGGCATGTACATTCAACTATTTTTGTTACAAATAAAATTCATTTTTTAACTTTCTTTCTATTTTACGATTCATGAGGATATATTGGAGCTCGGATTAGAAGCTTTGGGGCTTCAAAAAGTTAAGTCGGCTAAAGAAGGCGGAGGATGCTCACAACGGGTTTCAACAAGTTAAGTCGGTCAAGGAAGGGGGAGGATGCTCACAGTGTCGTGGTTCTAAGCCTGACAGTAGAGTGGGGGGTAGGTATGGAGAGGCAAGGTCCTAGCTATGGAGAGGTCGTAAGCACAAAGGATGTACGAGTTCAGGCCCTTCTCGGAAGAAGTAACAGCCCTACGTCTCGGAGCCCGGAGGCGGTCGAGTGGATTATGAGTGTATGAGCTACAAGGTGCCGAACCCTTCTGCCTGTGGAGGGGGTGGCTTATATAGAGTGCGCCAGGACCCCAGCCAGCCCACGTAGGAGAGGGTTTAAGGTGAGTTAAGTCTGGGGCGTTACTGGTAACGCCCCACATAAAGGCCTTTACTATCATAAAGTCTACTTGATTACAGGCCGTTGCAGTGCAGAGTGTCTCTTGACCTCCTGGGTGGTCGAGTGAGTCTTCGTGGTCGAGTCCTTCAGGCCAGTCGAGTGAATCTTCGTTGGTCGACTGGAAGGCGACCTCTACTAAGGGTGCCTTGGGGTAAGTTACTTGGATCAGGTCCATGACCCTACCCTAGGTACATAACCCCATCATTAGCCCCCGAATGGGCTTCGAGTGAAGAAGGAGTTGATGTTGTTTCCGATTAACCTTTGCGCTCCGGTTGTGCGCTGTTCTGGACCAAAGAATCCCTTCGTCGACAGGAAACAACTTGCCTTCAGTCGACTTGATCCATTCTGTTTTTGCGTCGAGTGATCTTTCAGGCTTCGACGATCTCCGAGCGACGGATCGCCGGAAACACCGCGCCTGACAGACTGATTTGTTGCTCGCGGATTCCGCGGGATGCGAAATTTGGGGGCGCGCGCGAAGCGGGGCGGACCGCGGCGTTCGGATGGGACGGGGCATGGACGCCTCGATCTCCGCGCCGCCTTTTTCGCCACGTATCCCGTCTGCATAACTATTCCAGATATGATTAGATCGACCGGGTCCACCTGTCATCCACTCGGAAGGGACCTTATAAATGTGCCCGGCGAGGATTTCTGTGTTGCGCCTTAGCATTCTCCCCCTCTCTCTGCTTCCTTCCTCCCTGCTCAGCGCGCTCGCTCTCGCCTCCGCACCACTTCCCTTCGCGCATCTCCCCGGCGACCATGGCCAAGGAGAAGACGGCGGTGCTGGAGCGTGCAAAGAAGGCGTCGGCATCGGAGAAGGCAAAGGGGAGATCCACCAGCCGCGGAGGATCCTCGTCCAGATCCCGCCTGCCGAAAGGCTGGGTCCAAGGAGACTGGATCTAGTCGACCATCACTGAGAATGACATTCTCGACATGGCCAATGAGGGCCTTGATCCCCCACGGAGCTGCGAGGCTTCCGGGGAAGGAGTGGCAGCCTCAGCCAGAAGAGGGTGAGTGTGTGCTTTTGGCCACCCATGTGGATCGCGGGTTTTCCTTGCCGCCGAGTGTTTTCTTTCGTGGCTTTTTGAACTTCTTCGGAGCGCAGCTCCACCACTTTACCCCAAACTCCATTGCCTATCTTGCCGCGTTCGTGTCCATGTGTGAGGGTTTCTTGGGCTGTCGACCGCACTGGGGTTTGTTCAAACACATATTCACGTGTCGATCTCAGTCCGTGAAGAAGGCGAGCCCAGGTGATGAGAGAACCCGAGTCGTCCAAATGTGCGGAGGCCTAGGGATTCAAGTGAGGAATAAGAGCACCTTCCCGCCCATGACCTTTCCCGAGTCCGTCAGAGGCTGGCAGTCGACTTGGTTCTACTGCCAGGTCCAGTCGACGCCAGGGCAGTCGAGTGGACTCCCTCCGTTCACCATGGACCGAGTGAGCAAGCCTTCCCCTCTGAAGCTGATTCCTGAGGAGAAAGCTGACGTGAAGATGTTGATGGAGCGCGTGGTGCAGTTGGTTCGGGAGGGAGTGACGGGCATGGACCTCCTGGAGGTTTTCCTCAGGCGTCGCATCCAGCCTCTCCAGTTCCGGAGCCACTGCATGTGGTTGTACTGTGGGACCGAAGACGAGACTAGAGTCCATCCAGAAGCAGTCGACGATGTCACTCTGGAGAGATGGATGGTAGCCATCACCGGAAACAAGGACAACCCACGCGGAGCCAGGAGGAATTCCCCCACTCGACCACAACAGCGATCCAAATAAGGTACACTTGCCCTGCTCTCCACTGCATTCTTGTCGCATTCATCTCTGTCTACTCTGCTGACTGGTCGACTGATCATTGTCTTGATATCTGCTAGGCCCTCACCGAGCTGTACTCGATGCCCAATGGGGCACAAACTCCGACTGAGGAGGGTGAGGCGAGTGGGGGCGAGAGCCAGGACGAGGAGGAATGGGACTCGGACGTTGCAGGGGACGACGACGACGATGATGATGACGACGGCGATGATGATGACGCCGAAGACGAGGAGGAAGAGGAGGAGGTCGTGCCACCGCGTTCGGAAAGGCGGTCGAAGCTCGTCCACGACCCTTCGACTGAACGTGGCAAGGGGGTTGCGACGCAGTCGACCAAGCGCCCTAGGACCACTTCTCCAGCGCCGACTGAAAAGGCGCCGAAGCAGCCTAGGGGGGCTCCGCCAAAGCCGACCAAGCTCCTGCCGAAGATGAAGGTGTCCATCCCCACCATATCAGGGTAATTGTGTCGTTTGCGTCTTCTCATTTTGTGTGAACTTTATCTCTGGTCGACGCTGAAGTTAGTCGACTGATCCTTTGGAGTTGCAGTGCTGCTACTTCTGAAACCTCAGCTCGGTCTGACGACCACGAGATGGAGGATGCAGCAACTTCGAACCCAGGTACTGTATTCTTAACACTGTTCTTAGTCGACTGACTCGCGATCTCTGATCCTGATTCTTCTCCGCAGCTCCACCCAACACTGTTATCAATCTCCCTGACGACGACGAGGATGAAGAACCACTGACGCGCAGGAGGAGTCGGAAAGCATCCGCCAGTAAGGTGCCTCAGGATGTGACGGTGCCTAAGATTCTGACCGTGGAGGGAGAGAACACCACTCGACACACGGTGTCCTTCGCAAATCCACTGACGAGTGCTCAGCAGCCCTCCCTCTTCACGACGCACCACGTCCCTGAGGACCAAGCTGGCGCAGCGAAGGAAGCGATACGCCAGGCGGGACTCATGATGGAGCAGCTGAAGACCATCCGGGATGCGAGCCAGGCAGCTTATGACGCCAGTTCTGCCCTCCAAAGCAATGTCCAGGTCAGTCGACCACTGTTTGTTCTGTTGGATATGCTACCGAAAACTTTTCTTTTCCGGAATTTATAGTAGTCACCCAGTGGGTGTGTCGAATAAACTCCGTGTTAGCGGGGGCACGCTGAGTGCACCCGCTGGGTGTAGTCCCCAAGGCTAAGGTCGACTGCTGGCAGTCGGCCTTAGGCTTTACGATGTCAATCTTTCTGCCAGTCGACTGGTCGACTGGATTTCGCAAACCGGTGGGGGCACGCTGAGTGCACCCGCTGGGTGTAGTCCCCAAGGCTAAGGTCGACTGCTGGCAGTCGGCCTTAGGCTTTACGATGTCAATCTTTCTGCCAGTCGACTGGTCGACTGGATTTCGCAAACCGGTGGGGGCACGCTGAGTGCACCCACTGGGTGTAGTCCCCAAGGCTAAGGTCGACTGCTGGCAGTTGGCCTTAGGCTTTACGATGTCAATCTTTCTGCCAGTCGACTGGTCGACTGGATTTCGCAAACCGGTGGGGGCACGCTGAGTGCACCCACTGGGTGTAGTCCCCAAGGCTAAGGTCGACTGCTGGCAGTCGGCCTTAGGCTTTATGATGTCAATCTTTCTGCCAGTCGACTGGTCGACTGGATTTCGCAAACCGGTGGGGGCACGCTGAGTGCACCCACTGGGTGTAGTCCCCGAGACTGTGGTCGACTGCTTGCAGTTGAGCACAGTCTTAGAGAATGCTTTCTTTTTTTTTCTTTTTTTTTGAGGTCGACTGGTCTACTTTGTCTTCATCGGGATTAGTGGGGGCACGCTGAGTGCACCCACTGGGTGTAGTCCCCGAGACTACGGTCGAATACTTGTATTTGGCTGTAGTCTTAGAAACGTGTGTTTTTCCCTTTTTCACCCGGAAGTGAATTATATTTGACATTTAGTCGATTGATTCTTCGCAGAACTCCTGTGATCTTGTGGCTCGCTACTCGGAGCTGGAACAAAAACATACTCAAGTCGAGCTGAGCTTGAAGCTGGTGCAGGAGAAGCTGACAAAGGCAAAGGAGGAGACTGAAGGTATGTTTGGTGAGACCCTGACGACTGCTTTTCCCCTTGCTTATTTCAAAATCTGATCTTGCTGTAACTTGCAGGTAAGGTAAGGGAGGCCCAGCAAAAGAAAGACCTTGAGCTAGCTGAGAAGATCAAGCTTGCTGACGAGAAGTTAGCTTCAGTCACCAAGCTCGAACAAGACAATACCAATCTGAAAGCTGCTCTTGGGATTGCCAACAAGGAGGTCAGTCGACTGAAAACTGACAAAGCTGCCCTGACCGACCAAGTCAGCAAATTGACTGAGAGGAAAACTGAACTGGAGGCCTTCCTGAGTGGCCTTGCCAAGAAGCTGTTTGTTATGCTTGAAGGTAAACCTCCATGTTTGGCAAATATTTCCAATTGTGGCTTTTTCCATTCGACTATCCCCTTGACTTAGTGATCATCCTTGCAGAATTTTGTCAAAACTTTGAAGAAGAAACTAGCCGACTGGAGCCAAACCTCGACCCCGTCAATTCTCCGGTGAACGACGAAGTTGCCATGGATGTTTTCCGACTGGAGTCTCGTGTTGCAGCTGTCGTGGACTATCTCGCAAGGTTGAAGGCCGCCACATCTCGCATCGACTCGACGCTCTGGCCTGAGGAGACACTTCAGAATGACCTTGAGTCGCTGATGGCCCGCTTGAACACAATCCCTGGTCGAGTGCAGGAGTGGAAGAAGTCCTCGGCTCGGTGTGGTGCAGATGTCGCTCTGTGTCTGGCCCGAGTCCACTGCAAAGATGCGCGAGAAGAGAAGCTGGCGGCCCTTCGGGTGGCCAATACCAAGAAGCACGACTTCAGATCCTTTATGAAAACTTTCCTTGCAGCTGCCACTCGGATCGCCGACGGAATTGACCTTGATGAATTCGTTGCACCTTCCAGCCCTCCACAGGAGGGGTAAAAAACTTCTTCTGGCTTGATACTTTTAAATTTGCCTCGGTATGCCGAGTGGAATTGTAACCGACAAACCTTAACGGGCTTGATGCCTGAGCACTTTCGGTTCTTTTGGATGCCGATTCAAACTTGAATTTGGTGCTTGAATACGATTGCCTTCGGCTCGAAATGTCTTTTGCAGGTTCAAAGCAAGGCGCCTTTATTGCAATCGACTTATCCTGCGGTCCACTTAGGCGAGCACTGGGCCGCAGCTAAACCTCCGAGTGGAAGTCAGGCTTACCACTCGGTAGGATTTTTATAACTGGCGAGCACATGGCTGCAGCTAAGCCCCCGAGTGAGAGGGTTGCTCTTCACTCGGTGGAATTTTTATAACTTAGGCGAGTGCTTGGACTGCAGCTAAGCCTCCGAGTGAGAGGGTTGCTCTTCACTCGGTAGGATTTTTACAACTTAGGCGAGTGCTTGGACTGCAGCTAAGCCTCCGAGTGAGAGGGTTGCTCTTCACTCGGTAGGATTTTTACAACTTAGGCGAGTGCTTGGACTGCAGCTAAGCCCCCGAGTGAGAGGGTTGCTCTTCACTCGGTAGGATTTTTATAACTTAGGCGAGTGCTTGGACTGCAGCTAAGCCCCGAGTGAGAGGGTTGCTCTTCACTCGGTAGGATTTTTATAACTTAGGCGAGTCCTTGGACTGCAGCTAAGCCCCCGAGTGAGAGGGTTGCTCTTCACTCGGTAGGATTTTTATAACTTAGGCGAGTGCTTGGACTGCAGCTAAGCCTCCGAGTGAGAGGGTTGCTCTTCACTCGGTAGGATTTTTACAACTTAGGCGAGTGCTTGGACTGCAGCTAAGCCCCCGAGTGAGAGGGTTGCTCTTCACTCGGTAGGATTTTTATAACTTAGGCGAGTGCTTGGACTGCAGCTAAGCCCCCGAGCGAGAGGGTTGCTCTTCACTCGGTAGGATTTTTATAACTTAGGCGAGTGCTTGGACTGCAGCTAAGCCCCGAGTGAGAGGGTTGCTCTTCACTCGGTAGGATTTTTATAACTTAGGCGAGTGCTTGGACTGCAGCTAAGCCCCGAGCGGGAGGGTTGCTCTTCACTCGGTAGGATTTTTATAACTTAGGCGAGTCCTTGGACTGCAGCTAAGCCCCCGAGCGGGAGGGTTGCTCTTCACTCGGTAGGATTTTTATAACTTAGGCGAGTCCTTGGACTGCAGCTAAGCCCCCGAGCGGGAGGGTTGCTCTTCACTCGGTAGGATTTTTATAACTTAGGCGAGCACGAGGCTGCAGCTAAGCCCCCGAGTGGAAGGCTGGCTTACCACTCGGTAGGATTTTTATAACTTAGGCGAGCACGAGGCTGCAGCTAAGCCCCCGAGTGGAAGGCTGGCTTACCACTCGGTAGGATTTTGATAACTTAGGCGAAACGGATTCGCAGCTAAGCCTCCGAGTGGGAGTCTGGCTCACCACTCGGTAGGATTTTTACAAACTTAGGCGAAACGGATTCGCAGCTAAGTCACCCACTGAGGGGAATTTCATTGGACAAAAATAAAGAGTGACATATATTATAGAGGAACTATGACACTATTATTTTGAGGTCCATGAACTACAAAAGTACTTTATTGCAACTCATCCAAATGATAAAACTTAAGTGTAGAATGGGCGGAGTAGCTCCGCGTTCCAAGCTCGGGGCTCGTCGAAATTATGCTCGACGTTGTAAAGACGGTACGCCCCATTGTGGAGGACTTTGGTGACTATGAAGGGGCCTTCCCAAGAAGGAGCAAGCTTGTGTGGTTTGTGCTGATCCACTCGGAGAACCAAATCTCCTTCCTGGAAGGCTCGACCTCTCACATTTCGGGCGTGGAAACGGCGCAGATCTTGTTGGTAGATGGTCGACCGGATCAGAGCCATCTCCCTTTCTTCCTCTAAAAGGTCGACTGCGTCCTGCCGCGCTTGTTCAGCTTCTGCTTCGTTGTAGATTTCGACTCGGGGAGCATTATGCAGAAGATCACTTGGTAAGACCGCTTCGGCCCCGTAGACCAAGAAGAATGGAGTTCTTCCGGTCGACCGATTAGGTGTAGTCCGCAGTCCCCAGAGTACAGAGGGAAGTTCATCGACCCAAGCTCCAGCCGCGTGTTTGAGATCACGCATCAGTCGAGGCTTCAATCCCTTAAGAATCAGTCCATTAGCTCGTTCTGCTTGTCCATTCGACTGCGGATGGGCGACTGAAGCGTAGTCGACCCGTGTGCCCTGGGAGTTGCAGAAAGCTCTGAATTCCTCTGAGTCAAAGTTCGACCCATTATCCGTAATGATGCTGTGCGGGACTCCATATCTGAATATTAGTTCCCTGATGAAGCTAACAGCAGTACCGGTGTCAAGGCTCTTGATTGGTTTAGCCTCGATCCACTTGGTGAACTTGTCGACTGCCACCAGTACATGCGTGAAACCGCTTCGTCCTGTTCTCAAAGGACCGACCATGTCCAGCCCCCAAACTGCAAAAGGCCAGACGAGTGGGATGGTCTTCAAAGCTGACGCAGGCTTGTGCGACATATTCGAGTAGAACTGACATCCCTCGCACTTATCCACTATCTCTTTTGCCATCTCATTCGCCTTGGGCCAGTAAAATCCGGCTCGGTATGCTTTGGCCACGATGGTCCGAGAAGACGCATGATGACCACAGGTCCCCGAGTGAATATCATTGAGGATGAGTCGACCTTCTTCTGGTGTTATGCACTTCTGACCAACTCCAGTCGCGCTTTCTCTGTATAATTGTCCTTTGATTACGGTAAAGGCCTTAGATCGACGGACGATCTGTCGAGCCTCTTCCTCATCCTCCGGAAGCTCTTTCCTCAAGATATATGCGACATACGGAATCGTCCAGTCGGGAATGACCACCAAAACCTCCATGATCAAGTCGACCACCGCTGGGACTTCAACTTCAGTCGGATCTGTGGCGCTCTTGGGCTGCGGAGTTTCTTCGGTGAAAGGATCTTCTTTGACTGACGGGAGTGTGTATATGCTCCAAGAACACACCACTCGGAATGGCTTCTCTCTTGGAACCTATCTTTGCTAGATCATCAGCTGCTTGATTTTTCAGTCGGGGTATATGATGGAGCTCCAACCCCTCGAACTTCTTTTCCAGCTTCCTCACTGCACTGCAGTATCCAGTCATGGCTGGGCTTCTCACGTCCCACTCTTTCATCACCTGATTGACCACTAAATCCGAGTCGCCATAGACCATTAGGCGACGGACGCCGAGTGAAATGGCCATGCGCAACCCATATAGGAGGGCCTCATATTCTGCCTCATTGTTGGAGGAATCAAAGTGAATCTGGAGCACATATCTGAGCTTATCTCCTCTGGGGGAAACCAGGACAACCCCAGCACCGGAACCATTCAACATCTTAGAGCCATCAAAAAACATGGTCCAATGCTCCGAGTGAACTTCAGTCGGCTGCTGTTGTTCAATCCACTCGGCGAGGAAATCTGCTATCGCCTGGGACTTAATGGCTTTCTTTGCCTCAAACTTGATATCAAGGGGAAGAAGTTCAATCGCCCATTTGGCCACTCGACCAGTTGCATCTCTGTTGTGCAAAATCTCTGATAGTGGAGCGTCGCTGACGACTGTGATGGAATGGTCAGAGAAATAATGAGCAACCTTCTTTGTGGTCATGTATATTCCATACACAAGCTTCTGATAATGAGGATATCTCTGCTTGGATGGAGTCAAGACTTCAGACAAATAATACACTGGGCGCTGAACTTTGAGAGCTTTTCCTTCTTCTTCCCGCTCGACCGTTAGCACAGTACTGACGACTTGTCCTGTGGCTGCGATGTAGAGCAACAGAGGCTCTTTGCTGATTGGAGCAGCAAGCACCGGCTGGGTGGAGAGCAGAGCTTTTAGCTCGGCAAACGCTGCATCAGCTTCTGGAGTCCACTCGAACTTGTCAGCCTTCTTCATCAGTCGGTAAAGAGGCAGTGCCTTTTCACCGAGTCGTGAGATGAATCGACTTAATGCGGCCAAGCATCCAGTAAGCTTCTGGACATCGTGCACTCGCACAGGGCGTTTCATTCGGAGAATAGTGCCAATCTTCTCTGGGTTAGCGTCGATTCCCCGTTCGGAAACGAGAAAACCGAGTAACTTGCCACCAGGAACTCCAAATGTGCACTTTGATGGATTGAGCTTGATATCATACCTTCTGAGGTTGGCAAATGTTTCGGCGAGGTCAGCGAGCAGGTCGGAACCTTTTCGTGACTTGACAACAATATCATCCATATAAGCTTCCACATTCCGACTGATTTGAGTGAGTAGACACTTCTGAATCATTCGCATAAATGTGGCTCCGGCATTCTTGAGGCCGAATGGCATGGTGATATAGCAGAAGCACCCGAATGGAGTGATGAAAGCTGTTTTTACCTCATCGGGCCCGTACAGACGGATCTGGTGGTACCCGGAGTAAGCATCTAAAAAAGACAACCTCTCGCATCCCGCGGTCGAGTCAACAATTTGATCTATGCGAGGGAGAGGAAAGTGATCTTTCGGGCAGGCCCGGTTGATGTGCTTGAAATCAATGCACATTCGGAGCGACTTGTCCTTCTTAGGAACCATGACGACATTAGCGAGCCACTCGGAGTGGTATATCTCTCGGATAAATCCTGCCGCCAACAGTCGAGCCACTTCTTCACCGATGGCCTTTCTCTTCTGGACGGCGGACCGCCGAAGATGCTCTTTGACTGGTTTTGCAGACGAGTCGACTCTTAGGCGATGCTCAGCCAGTCCCCTGGGAACACCTGGCATGTCAGCGGGCTTCCATGCAAAAATGTCCCAGTTCTCACGGAGGAACTGGATGAGCGCTTCTTCCTATTTTGGGTCGAGTGTTGTAGAGATGCGGGTCGGAGCTGCTTCGGGGTCGGTCGGGTGAATGTGAACAGGCTTCGTCTCACCGGACGACTGGAATGCAGACTCTGTGGCGGGCTTCTTGGATCGCAGCAAGTCACTCGGATCTGCGTTTTGCTTGTATTCTTCGAACTCGACCGCTGTCACTTGGGAATCAGGCAATCTTGGAGCCCTTCTGAAAGCACTCCTCTGCCTTTTTCCTATCACCGGTGACAGTGATCACACCTTTGGGACCGGGCATCTTCAATTTGAGGTACACGTAACATGGTCGAGCCATGAACCGTGCATAGGCTGGTCTCCCCAAAATGGCATGATATGCACTTTGAAAATCCACGACCTCAAACGTCAACTTTTCTTTGCGAAAATGCTTCGAATCACCAAACACCACGTCCAAAGCTATCTGGCCGAGTGACTCGGCCTTCTTCCCTGGTATAACTCCATGGAAGCTCATGTTACTAGTGCTCAGTCGGGACATCGGAATGCCCATACCTTTCAATGTGTCAGCATACAACAAGTTCAGCCCACTTCCACCATCCATCAGCACCTTTGTCAGTCGAGTGCCTTCGACAACTGGATCGACCACCAAAGCTTGCCTCCCAGGGGTGGCAATATGAGTCGGGTGATCAGATTGGTCGAATGTGATGGGTGTTTGAGACCACTTCAGATAATTTGCCTTTGCTGGGGCAACCATGTTCACCTCTCGGTTAATCACTTTCAGTCGACTTCTGCTTTCCACATCTGCAAAGATCATCAGAGTGGAGTTGATATGCGGATATCCTCCCTCACTGTCCTCTTTGTCTTCGGCCTTGTCCGACTCCTTCTCCTTGTCCTTAGACTGTTTTCCCTGAAACTGTTGGATCAGGAGTCGACATTGGCGAGTGGTGTGCTTTGGGTAAATGATATTCCCCTCTTCGTCTTTCTTCGTGTGAATGTGACATGGCATGTCCAAAACGTCGTTCCCTTCTTTATCCTTCACCTTCTTGGGGTTCCAGGATCCTTTTGGTTTCCCCTTAAACTTTCCTTGAGTCACGGCCAGAGCCTCTCCAGGAGCTGCCGGTTCAGCCTTCCGCTTCTGTTTCCGACTGGTGTTTCCCTTTTCCGACTGACTCGGCTTGTGCTTGCCGCTTCGGAGTCGGTCTTCTTCTTCGCCATTGGCGTACTTGGTAGCAATCTCCATCATCCGACTCAAGGTCATGTCACCGGTTCGACCAAATTTCAAACTCAGTTCTCTGTTCTTGACGCCGTCTTTGAAGGCACATACTGCCTGATGATCAGAGACATTTTCCACAGTGTGGTGCAAAGTGATCCACCTCTGAATATACTCTCTGAGAGTCTCATTAGCTTTCTGCACGCAGACTTGCAACTCTGTCAATCCAGCTGGTCGCTTGCAAGTCCCTTCAAACGTTCTGACGAACACTCGGGACAGATCTTCCCAAGTGTAAATGCTGCTAGGAGGTAATTGAGTCAACCATGCCCTGGCAGAACCTTCCAACATGAGGGGTAAATGCTTCATGGCCACCTCGTCGTTCCACCACCAATCTGAACTGCCACTCGGTAGTCTTCAAGCCAAGTTTCAGGCTTAGACTCACCAGTGAACTTGCTGACTCCTGTTGCCAACCTGAAATTGGGGGGAATAACTGCGGCTCTGATAGCTCTGCTGAAACATTCAGGACCAGAAACATGCACTCGACTGCTTGTGGGTACATCTCTGTCGAGTGCGCCTCGATGGGCTCTGTTCCGGTCGACCAACCCTTGCACGATAATGGATCGCGCGTCGAAGCCTGGCTCTCTGGGGTCAACTGGAACCCTACGCCCTGTACTGTACTGACGCCTATCATCTGGCTGCCGAGGAGCGTAAGACCCACCCCTCGGAGGGGAATAGGGCACTCGACGCCTATCATCTCGGTCGAGTCTGTCGCCATATTGATCTCGCCGATTCTCACGCCCTTCGCGCCGCGGAGGCGATCTGGGGCTGTGAGCCGACTGAACCGTATTCACAGTGACGGATCGACTGTGAATTCTGTTGCGCGACTGAGACACGGCTGAATTCTGATCTCCTGCTGCCCGGAGCAGATCCCTGATCTGCAGCAAACCTCTGCCAGCTTCCGACTGCGAAGGTTGGATGGACTCTGCTATACGGGTCGCAGCTGCTAAATTCTGAATTGGGGTTCGATATACCTGAGTCGGCGGGAAGAGTTGACGTCGACTGGTGTCGGGAACTCGTTGCCGCGCGCGCTCGTCGAGTGCTCGCTGAAGGTTCTCCAGTCGAGTGCGCTCGGCCAAATTGGCCAGACGCGCCTCCTCCAAGGCACGAGCCTCGGGGGTTTCTCCTGCGATGGGAATACGCAGGGGATCCTCGTTCCTGCGGCGAAGCTCTTCTCTTTGCAGAGAGTCGAGTGGCTCGGGCTGGTACTCTTCGTAGCCTCGTGCAGGGTTGCCGCCGTCACCTGCTCCACCACCACGGGCGAAGCCAGGAGGGCTGTGGGGCCCGTCGACCATCAAGATTTCCGCCGCTGGATCACTGCTTCCACACTCGGATGCAGTCTCTACGGAGCCAGTCGACTGATCGAACAAGCCGTAGAGAGATTCGTTGGGCTCGATTGCCGCAACTTGGGTAGTGGCCGATTGGCGAGCCACCGCGTGACTCACCCATCGCTGAAGCCTCGACCGGCCTGAGCGCTTGCGCTGGCGGGAGACCGGGAGGGTGGACGATGGAGGAGCCGACCGATACTGGGTCGACGGTTGCCGCAGCAGAACGCCGCGGACACATGCGCGAAAATGCGTCGCACCGCGGACGGGGAGCGCATCTACGTCGAGTGGAGCCTCCTGGAGCCATGCGGAGTCGTCGGCGATGAAGGTGAGAGTGCCGAGACGGATCTCTTGACCCTCTACCAAAACTCCAGCAGACACCATGATGAAAGTACTCGGAAGAATTGCAACTTCTCCACAAAATCGCTAAAACACCTGCCCCACGGTGGGCGCCAACTGTCGTGGTTCTAAGCCTGACAGTAGAGTGGGGGTAGGTATGGAGAGGCAAGGTCCTAGCTATGGAGAGGTCGTAAGCACAAAGGATGTACGAGTTCAGGCCCTTCTCGGAAGAAGTAACAGCCCTACGTCTCGGAGCCCGGAGGCGGTCGAGTGGATTATGAGTGTATGAGCTACAAGGTGCCGAACCCTTCTGCCTGTGGAGGGGGTGGCTTATATAGAGTGCGCCAGGACCCCAGCCAGCCCACGTAGGAGAAGGTTTAAGATGAGTTAAGTCTGGGGCGTTACTGGTAACGTCCCACATAAAGGCCTTTACTATCATAAAGTCTACTTGATTACAGGCCGTTGCAGTGCAGAATGCCTCTTGACCTCCTGGTGGTCGAGTGAGTCTTCGTGGTCGAGTCCTTCAGGCCAGTCGAGTGAATCCTCGTTGGTCGACTGGAAGGCGACCTCTTCTAAGGATGTCCTGGGGTAAGTTACTTGGATCAGGTCCATGACCCTACCCTAGGTACATAACCCCATCACACAGCGCATTGTGGGTGGAAGAAGACTTTGGCACCCTAAGGCTTTGATTGCATTTTTTTATAGATGTGTTTGTAGGGTCCCGTGAATCTGGCCCTAGCCCTTTCAGGAAAAAAATTCATATGCTTTTATGCTAATTATACTAGATGCTAAACAAAAATCATAGTAAAAAACATCGTATTTTATACAGTAAAAAGGTCAAACGTCCTTACATTTTGGGAAACGTGAAACTTTTTTTTTTGAGGAAGAGAGAGTGCAGAATTTGCAGTTGTCTTTTTTTTTTGAGGATTAGAATTTGGGGTTGTCGTCCAGCAGTTGTGGGTTGCCGGCTCACAACGACGGCGGGCCGACGCCCAGCCTTTTGCTGTGCCTGTCTCCTCCTATGTCGCTGCTGCGCCCAACTAAAAAAAATGTCGCTGCTGCACCGTCAACTCAAAAAAAAAAAAACGCTGCTGCGCCGAAACAGATCCAGAGAGAGGTGAGGGGGAGGGGCTGCTAATGAGCGAGAGCTCGGTGGAAGAGACGGGGAGAGGAACCGCTCACGCGAGGAGAAGAGGTCGACGACGAGGGGAAGAGGTCGACAACGAGGGGAACCGCCCGGGGGAGAGGAGCAGCTCGACGAGGAGGGGAACGCTTCCTCGCATGGTATGTATGGTTTTATTTCTGGTCAGTAGTTTGTGCAGATTTAAATAGCAATACGCACTAGTCTGTGTAGACATTTGTCTAAAAATTGTGCTTATTATTAGAGATTGTTTAGCTTATGTGTTGGAGCGTGTAGTGTGTGAAAATTGTACTGTTACCTGTTTAATTTTTTGCTTAGTTATTTATTCGATTGTAATATTGAAGTATGATTATAACTTAATGCACGGCACCTGAGCTAATATTGTACTGTAAAACCTTAATGGGGTTGATCTCGCTGAATTAAGCCATGTTGCCTTGCTTTTAACCAATCCGGAGACCATTTAGCTTCTCTCTAGACCCTTCATGTGTTCGTTTAATTCTAAAGTTGCAAGAGCACTGAATTCATCCATGTTCCATTGCATCTATCTGGTTCGGAGAGGCTAAATATCTTGCCAGATCCTTCATGTTGCCCTAGCTTGTTTGTTCAATCCTAAAATTTTAATGGGGTCGATATCAGTGAATCCAGCCATGTCACCTTGCCTCTAACCTATTGGGAGAGGCCGAACATCTGGTAAGCGAATGATTGGCCGACATGATCCTTCGCAAGATGTTGTCAATATCAAGCAGTAATCGATATCAAATGGAACGTGTTGCCATCAGAAGCACTAGAGACCAGATATCTTGACCCGGCCATGCAATGCTCGGTAAAATCTTCAGGTCGCATTAGTGCAACCCACTGAAAAGGAATTTGTGTCATAAGGAGAGGGGTTGGTTGCTTTTGGATGCCAAACTTAACATAATCATCAGCTGGGGAAGATGACAATGAAGGGTGGGGAATAAAAATAGTTCGTACGGGTCCGGTGGGTGAAGCTGAGGAATTGGAGTCCGTAGAGGGTAATGGAACAGGAAGATGTAGATAGGAGACTTAGAATTCAACCTCACGTCCACAAGTAAGTGCATATCTGTTTTGGCAACCAAATTTACTAGTATCATAGTATATTTTACCCTGCCAGCAGATCCTATTCAACCTCACATCCAGAACTATGTGTATATATTTTTGTTGGAAGCTAAGCTTACTGTCATATATTTTCTCACTTATGTTATAAAACCTCGTCAATTGTAGGTACAGCCGCAAGGGTGGAAATAATATGGCACATGATTGGGAAACAAAATTGAGACCATTTGTTGAGCAGTGGAGAACAACAAGCTTGGTTCACTGGCACGAGGAGGCGCTCTTCGACCGAGCTGCACACGAGGCTTGCCTACGGTGGTACCGGCCACAGACGAGATTGTGCTACATACCAAGAGCTGACCCTGAGGACATGGAGACGGCTCACACTACGGCTTCGGAGACGCACTACAGTTCTTCAGTGACTAGCGTCATAGTCACTCGGTAAGCAATATGGTTATATCATTTATTCAGTTCATATTTCGGAACCATAAGTAGTGACCGATTTCTAACTGTTAGGGAATTTGCAGGCCCAGTTGACGCTGGAGGCTCAAGAAGAGACTGTCGCGATAATTAACCGACTGACCATGGGGACCGAGATGACTCCATCCAAGAATCTAGCAGCGTGGCAGCATACTGAGAGCAAGTTGCGGAGGATCTTTGCGACTTTGAGGCATAGGTGTGCATCAGAGATCAGACACCCCGCCTAGTCACGAAGCACACACTCCCCCATGCCCCTCGCACCGCGCTAGGCCAACGTTCCAGCCGACTCAGATGGCGTGGCGGCAGCCAACTGTCCGGCTGCTGCCTGCACCTTCCCCTACGCAGTCCGGTGGCTCCTCATGGTACCACCAGCCTCACCCTCCCCCTGCACAGCTCTCAGTGATAATGACAACAGGTATATGTCGGTGCTAGTACACTAATTACTGTGTTAGTGACCGTGATGTTATAACTATGATTTTCCTATGAAACATGCATGGCCCATACACATGCTCTTTGCAGGTTCACCAGATACTCGACCACCGCCGGCCACACAGGTCATTCTGGCCATGCCACCTCCGGCGCAATCCCATACCTGCAAGAGACATCACCATCCTACTTGTAGTCATAGAGGTGCTGCGCAGGGTCGTGGACAGGGGGGACAGGAGGATGACACGGTTAGAGGACGGACAGGCGGTTAGTGCTGTCCCACTATGTGATTTGACTTTCTTGACTTCATTATATCCATATATGTAGCACTATTCAACTCTCTGGTAAAAAGCACATATTCCTTTTAATAAACACTATAGTAGCATGATGCATCCTGAGGCAGACTCCTTTGAGAAACAATACAATACTTCAAATAAACAGCAGAGCAACTCCTTTCGGATTTTTCTCTGGTCAATGGAAAATATTATTACATTACCAGAAGTTCAAGAGAGAAATGAAAAATATCTTCAAAACAATTAACTTTATTTAACACACAAGGCATACTGCGAATATGCAGTGCCTTCACTAGCTCATTCAGTTTGTTCACTCTAGAGAAGTTCATCTGCTTTAAATTTCGCCATCCCAAAGGTCCTCCAAGGTTTTGTAAACGCTTAGAGGGTGAACCGCAAATTCCCCTTTCATCAACCTTGCCTGCATTTTTCAAGTCAAACCAGATATCAGATGTGAATAATGAAAGGGTAAGGACTGGAGCTATCCGATGATATATTGCCGAGAAAAGAATGGTCTTGATATTTGAAATATTGTTGATTTTCATGTTATGTTAGATAACAGAAGAAACAAGCGTTAAGACTTCAGACGTGCCTGTTTGATTTCGGAGAACTTTGCCATTAAATCTTCAGGAATGGACCACTCAAATATGTCAAAGTTCTCCTTAATCCTTGCTTCATTGGTGCTTTTTGGAAGTACACTCTGACCCATTTGAAGACACCAGCGTAAGGCAACCTGTGCAGGTGTCTTCTGCAACTTCTCAGCAACAGAGATGACAATAGGATTGCTAAGGACGATAGCGCCACTGACCCCGGGTAGAGATGATCCAGGCGAACCTAATGGGGAAAATGCCTGCAAGTGACAGTTTATGACAACACATTGGAAGTGGCACAGTACCGATTATCAACAAACCAAGATAGCAGCTTACAAAACTGAAAGAAATGCTACAGCATTACTGATGACATATCAAGCTTACAGAAAGATGAACACCCCTCGAATGGCATAGTTTATGGAGCTTGTCTTGCTGCCAAATCAGATGACATTCAACCTGGTTGACTGCTGGAGGCACACGTGCAATGGCAAGCAAATCCTCAATCTTTTTGCAAGAGAAGCTACTCACACCAATTGCTCGAGCTTTGCCAGAGTCGTATAGCTTCTCCATCGCTTCCCATGTAGCAGGAATATCAGGTGGGAGAATGTTTTCATGGCTCGGCGTAGTCCCTTTCTTGATACGGATTGGAGCATGAATCTGCAAAATAAGGTCATTTCAACAACCAAACGAAGTAATAAGTGGTGTGCAGTTAAAGCAGTTATATTGTGCACAGTTATTAATGTACTCAGTTTAACACATTTGTATTTACAATTTTCTTTCATATATTCTCAAAAACAGATCAGTCTTGACTATGTAATTTAGTGTCAGTTATTATCGTGAAAATAGAACGGTCTTCTCACATTTTTATTTTATTTTGCAATTAGAACTGTCTATGTAAGAGCTATGACTGCACGAATTAGAACCCCAATATGATAATCCTAGTGTGTTTTCCATTTTTGGTGTGCAACTAACACCTAACGACCATCCCTATAAAAAATACCGAAGGACCATACACAAACATAATTAGCCCTGGACAAGAATATTGCCAGGCCATGCAGAGGTAATAAGAATTTGGATCAAGAAGAGGTTTTTGATCCTTACCTTCTGTATTCAATTAGCCGTCTCAGATCCAGAGGCTGGTTCCCCGCCCCGCCCCCGCCCCCGCGCGTCGCCTCTGGCGCACGGGGGAAACCCTAACCGCTCCGCCAGCCGCCCCTCCCCACTCCTCCCCCGCTTCGCCGCCGCCGGAGGGGACACCGGTGAAGCCCGCGTGGTCCCCAGGGAAGGTGGCGGCGGGGCGTCCTCGTTGTTTCGCCATGTCTGACTGCAGATCTCGCGGCGACCGGTGGCGCGCGGCGGTGTTCCGCCGGTGGCTGGCGCCTGCTGCCCGTGGGGTGGCGTCCCTCACGACGGCGGGGCTGCTCCTGAACGACGCTTGGTGGTGGCCACTTGGTGGCGCGTGGGTGGGCCGGATCTGAGCTGCAGGTCTGCGTTGCCGTCATGGCAGCGCTTGCCGTTGCCCTCGGCCATGGGGCGTGGTTCCGGTGGGCCTAGCGCTGGTGGTGCTGGCCAGGACCACGCTGGCAGCGCCCTACTTCATCTCGCGTCGTCTCGCTGGCCAGTGGTGGTGGTCATCTTCTTCGTCAGAGATGGCCGACCAGAGGCTTGGTGATCGGATCTCGAGATCCATCATCTAGTCCCGGCTACAAGTTGGGGAGACAAGGTTGCCGGTGAAAACCAAGCCGACGACAGGCGACGGCGGCGTTCTACACCGTTACCTTGATGGAGGCATCACCGTGTATCTACTGTCGACTCACTCGTGCTGCTCCAGAGGAAACCCTAGGATCTGGTGTTCCAGATCGGATGATGGCGGCACTGCGGTGTCGTTCCTCTCTTGGGAGCATCATTTGTGGAGCAGCGCTGGAAGTCAGAGGCAGGAGGTGGAGCGGCTTCGTCTTGCACAGAGCTTCGGCTGAGATGTCAAGTCATGCCTGGCCGACAGGTGCTACGCTTTGTCATGCCTGGTCGGCAGGTGCTACGCAAGACAGATCTTCCAAAGACTTCAAGATGTGCCGGCTGGTGGTACTTGGCAGCATGGTGCTGAGGTGTATCAGTGGCGACCGCGATGTGCTCAGCTGTTTGCGCGCAGAGAGGAGGTGTCGTTGGGCGTCATGGTGGCGTCGACGATAGCTAGACCGAGCAAGGTTGATGCATCAGTACAATTCTAAAGATGGAGCAGTGGCAGTTGGCGGCGGCGGCCTCTGAGAGCATGCCGGACCAGTGTGTTCCCCAGAACCGACAAGTGGCTAGGTTGGGGTCTCAGGTCTTAGATGTTAGGCTTGGCTGCGAGGTCTGTGGTATTAGGCCCAGACTATCAGCATCCCTTCATCAACATGATAGGAGTAGCGACAGATGTTGCCTAGACGGTGGCTTCAATTTACTGTTGTATTTCTTTGTAAGGACTTTTGTGAATAATTAATAAAGTGACTGCATACATCGTCCAGATGCAGAGGCCGGGGGTCTTCCTCCTTTTCTAAAAAAATAAAAATAAATGTGAAAAAGAATAACTGAATGTACTATGAAGCATAGGAATTTACGAGGAACAGATCTAAGAAGTCAAGCTGCAAATCTTTAAGAGTAGCGCCAATTGCCTCTGGAACATCTTCAGGTGCATGATCACCAGACCTGCAAAATTAAGAATATTCCTGACAGGATGGAAATTATTTCACATGTTCCCTTAATTGAGGTTGGGAAATGAATCCTAACCATAGCTTAGAGGTGATAAACAAATCTTCACGCTTAACCACACCATCCTCAAATAGTTTCTTCAAAGCGAAACCAACCTACACAAATTAGATTTCATATTAGTGGAAAGAAATGTTTCCGAATCAAAATAATAATATTGCAACACTAGAAGGCTTCTTGGAATGTGTACTTGTTACTTCCAGTTTCATTGGTCGCACACACCCCTAAAAAAATAGTACTACCTTGCACACCCTTTTTGTCATTGCATTGTTGTGTATGATTCTAAATTTCAGAGCTGAAGTATTTCCTTCTCACTTATCAATTATCATCAATACATTTCCGTAATGTTGTTTTGAGAAAAAAAATATGCATTGAATTTTGGCATAAAAACTGTATGCACATAATATATCAAAATTAAAAGCTTTTCATGTCGTAACATACACATTTAGACAAGTACAATATTCATGTGGGATCAAACAATCACAGACTAGTAAAACATACACCAACGTTGTCTTGTGGAGCACTCCAATATAAGTATTTAAGCTGTTATTACACAAAAAAGAAAATAAAAAAGGTTGCAGCATGCACATTGAGCTATTGAAGGGACAAGCATGTGATGTAACGGTCACGCTATGGTGCATGTAATTACTAATACCTGTTTCTCATTGCGGTACACTGGAGCACAATCAATATGCCGATATCCAGCCTGCCGGAAAAGTATGAAACTTTTAGAAGGGAGAAATAAGGGGTAGAGTTTCATATATCACAGAGTCAAAAGTCAACTTGAGGTATTCGCAAAAAGAAAAGTCAACTTGAGGTAACTGAATGAACAGAGATTACTACACAGGATGCCAATTCGATCCACAATTAAAACTCATCCTAATGGATTCTACAGGCCCCAGGCAACACAAAGCTGAACCCTAGCTTGACGGGGTTAGCACTTAATATCCAAGATCCACAAGACCATCAAGGAGTTAAAGCGACAGGAAAAGACCTTGACAGCGGCGTAGATGGCGTCGCCAACAACATCAGGCGCTATCTGCCATGTGCCGAGGCCGACTGATGGCATTCTTGCGCCGGTGTTGAGGACGAAGGACCCGGCCATCTTTGCTCTTTGGGGCAAGATAGACGAGAGAGAGAGAGAGACTGTCAAAGAAGATGGGTACGGTGGGCTTGGGGTTGCTGCTGGGGTTATCTATTCGCTCTGCAATAAACTAGACATATCAATGTAACAGAGTGATCGATACACACATAATGTATGTCATCAGTGACAAGTTTGCAAAGAGCTGATGGACCGAGCACACTTTTCTAGAAGATGGGTCCTCTTGGCTGTTGTGGACAAGAATTTGACCAAAAGTGGATCGGCGCGGAACAAACGGTCGTTAGCCAAATTAGGGACTGCAGCATATAAGCACAACTGCATCACAGGAATTTGATGGATGTAGCACGGCACAACACGGGGAGCAGCATCAACTCCTTGTGAAGGAACGGAAACGTCGTGCAAAATCTCTGCAGAATGATTTAACAGAATTGTCTGAAATGGACACGCCTCTTTCGGTTGTGCTTAGGACGGACAGACGGTTAGCACCATTCAACTTTGTGATAAAAAAGCACACCATACTTTTCGAGAAAGAAGAACCAAAGGCACACACTATAGTAGCACGACATAACTGGAATCAGATTTCTTTGAGAAACAGCACAAGACTTCAAATGAACAGCAGATCGATTCCTTCAGGATTTTTCCCAGATCAGTAGCACAGATTACTAGGTTATCAGATGATCAGGAAAGAAATGAAAAATATCTGTAAGATAATTAATTAACTTTATTCAACACAAATGGCGTACTGCGTATATGCAGTGCCTTTCACTTGCTCATTCAGTCTGTTCACTCTAGAGAAGTTGATGTGCTTTGAATTTCTCCATCCCAAAGATCCTCCAAGGTTTTGTAAAGGCTTAGAGGGTGGACTGCGAGTTCCGCTCTCAGCAACCTTTCCTGCATTTTTCAGATCAAACCAGATATCAGATGTGAAGAATGAAATGGTAAGCACTCTGAGCTATCGAATGCTATATTGCCGAGAAAATAATGGTCTTGATCTCTGAAAGATTGCCTATTTCCATGTCCATATTGAGTTAGATGGCAGAAGTAACAAAAATGGACGAGAAGTCAATGCCATGAGGCATGGGAAGAAACATGTTTTTTAGGCTTCAAACGTGCCTGTTTGATTTCGGAGAACTTGGCCATCAAATCTTCAGGCATGGGCCAATCAAATATGTCAAGGTTCTCCTTCATCATTGCTTCATCGGTGCTTCTTGGAAGTACACTCTGGCCCATTTGAAGACCCCAGCGTAAGGCGACCTGTGCAGGCGTTTTCTGCAACTTCTCGGCAACAGAGATGACAACAGGATTGCTAAGGACACTAGCCCCTGACCACAGATAGGGGTGATCCAGGCGAACCTAATGGCGAATATGCCTGCAACAACACAAGTGGCAGGTTATGACAACATATGGGAGTAGCAGTACAGATTATCAAAAACCGAGGTAGGGGCAGCTCTACAAGACTGAAAGAAATGCTTATCTTGCTTACAGAAAGATGAACACCCCTCGACTGGCATAGTTTGCGGAGCTTGTCTTGCTGCCAAATCGGATGACACTCAACCTGGTTGACTGATGGAGGCACGCGTGCAACGGCAAGCAAGTCCTCCATCTTCTTGCAAGCAAAGTTACTCACACCGATTGCTCGGGCCTTGCCAGAGGCATATAGCTTCTCCATTGCTCCCCATGTAGCAGTGATATCCGGTGGAAGCAAATTTTCAGGGCTCAGCGTAGTTCCTTTCTTGATGCGGACTGGACCATGAATCTGTAAACTAAGGTAATTTCAGCAACCAAATCAGATAATAGGCAGCGTACACTTAAGGGACAATTATGTTGTGCTCACTGTTAAAAAAAGTCGGCTATTAGTATAGAATGAGAACTGCTGCCAATTTGTGCAAGAACTATGGCATAGATATCCAATCTGGTAATTCTAGTTTGATTTCTTCTTTTGGATTGCAATTAATATGTACTCCCTCCGTCCCAAAATTCTTGTCTTAGATTTGTCTAGATACGGATGTATCAAGTCACGTCTTAGTATTAGATACATCCGTATCTAGACAAATCTAACACAAGAATTTTGGGATGGAGGGAGTAGTGACTATAGACTAGCACTGTATAAGAGTAGGGCCAAGCCATACGCAAAAGAATTGGGATCTGATGAGATTATTTGCTCCTTACATTTCAGCGTTCAGTTAATTATAGGCACATCTACATATATAACAGTTAAATAAATGGATAATTGAATTTAATATCATGGATAGGAATTTACGAGGAACAAATCTAAGAAGTCAAGCTGCAAATCTTTAAGAGTAGTGTCAATTGCCTCCGGCACATCTTCAGGTGCATGATCACTAAACCTGGATAATTCAGAGGCAAGACGGGAATTATTTCACATGTTCCTTTAACCAAGGCTGGGAAATGAAGCCTAACCATAGTTTAGAGGTGACAAACAAATCTTCACGCTTAACCACACCATCCTCAACACAATTTCTTCAAAACCAAACCAACCTACACAGGTAATACTTCGATTTAGTTAGAAATATTTCCGAATCAGAATAATAACATTGCAACTCTAGAAGGCTTCTTGAAACGTGTATTCGTCAGTTCCGCTTTGATTGATCTACTACTTTGCGCACCCTATTTTTCATCTCATTGTTTGTCCCTGATTCTAAATTTCAGAGCTGAAGTATTTTCTTCTCACTTGTCCCTTTTAAAAGCATGCTCTTCATGTCGTAGAACACAAATATTTAGACAAACGTAATATTGTCCTGCTGACTAATCGGTCCAATTGAAGTATTTAACCTGTTATTATTACACAAAAAAGAGAAGAAACGGCTTGCTTGCAGCATGCACATTGAGCGATCGAAGGGACATAGATGCGACGAATCACTGTCGTGCAAGTATAATTACTAATACCAGATTTTTTTTGTTATCGTTATTGTTGAGACTTGAGAAAACTAATTGATACCTGTTTCTGATTGTGGTATGCTGGAGCACAATCGATATGCCGATATCCAGCCTGCCAGAAAAGCATGAACCTTTCAGAAAGGAAAACAAGGGAAATAGTTTGATATTATCTCAGAACTTCAGAACGCAAGCACGTGTTTGTTGAAGTGAGCAGGTAATATCCAAAGATTCACAAAACCATCAAGGATGATTAAAGCGACAGGAAATGACCTTGACAGCAGCGTAGATGGCGTCGCCGACAACATCAGGTTCTATCTGCCATGTGCCGAGGCCGATCGATGGAATCCTTGCGCCGGTGTTCAGGACGAAGTACCCGGCCATCTTTGGAGCAAGGTAGAAGAGGATGTTAGACTTTGTAACGTATCCCAACTATGTAATATGTATATTGTGTATCATTATAAATACATGTGATAGGCCACCCCTAGAGGGTTGAGCCAGTTCCCACAAATCCTACGTCTAATATGATATCAGCCTAACCCTAAGACCTACTCCACCTCCGTCTCAGCCGCCGCCGCCGCCGCCGTGCCCCAAACCCTAGGGCCGCCGCCGTCGCCGCTGCAATGACTGCTTCCGCCTCTAGCTCTGCCAGCTCCGGGACCATACCCGCAACGCTGGCCGCCCTGCTGAATCTTCCTGCCCGCGCTGGTGCCTCGCCGACGCCGCACTTCTTCGGCACCACGGCGGTGGGCTCGCAGTTTTCCGCCCCGATCCCGCCGTCTCCTGCGCCGTCGACCGTCGCGGCCTCCACCGCCGCGATGTTCGCGCCACCGGCGGCTCCCGCTGGCTCGTCCCCGACACTCGCCATCATGCCGGCGGCCTCGGGGGGCTCCGACGATCAGCGTGCAGGTGTGACACCCCCAGCCCCGGCGGTCTCCGCGGTAACTGCCACCGACGCCGCCTTGATCTCCGGGCCGTTCCACTTCGACACCCTCATCACGACTCGTCTCACGTCGGACAATTACATGTTTTGGCGCACCAAGGTTCTACCGCTGCTCCGCAGCCGCTCCCTCCTTGGCTATGTCGATGGCTCTCTGCCGTGTCCGCCGCAGGTCCTTCTCACCATCCACGGCCCGGTCATCGACCCGGCGCACCGTCTGTGGGTGCATCAGGACCAAGCGATCCTCTCCGCCATCCAGGGTTCCCTTGGAGACGGGGTCGCTGGCCTTTGTCTCTTTGTTGCCTCCTCCTTGGATGCGTGGATGACTCTGGAACATGCGTTTGCCCAGACCTCCACTGCTCACGCGATGGCTCTTCGCAGCAAGCTTGATGATGTCAAGAAACTGGACTCCTCGGCCACAACATACTTCAACAAACTCAAGGTCTTGGCGGATACAGTAACCTCTATCGGTCGACCATTGAGTGATGAGGAGTTTGCCGGCTATGTGATTAAGGGCCTTGATGCTGACTACGACAACCTTGCCGAGGCCGTCCACAACGCCAAGCCGCCACTTCCGCCGCACGAGCTCTTCTCCCGGCTGCTCTTCACCGAGTAACGCGTCGAAGCTCGCCGCTCCACCAACTCCATCGCCGACCAGCCCGCGGCCTTCTGGGCCTCGCGTGGCCAGCGCCCCCCCTTCCCCCGCGCCTTCGCCGCATGCCCGCGTCACCACCCCGCCAGCACCACCCTCGGGCAGAGGCCCTGTACGCTGTCAGCTTTGCGGGCGTGAGAGGCATGTCGCCTCCAAGTGCCACAAGAGGTTTCAGCGGAGCTTCCTGGGTATTGGCAACGATGGAAAAGGTAACGAGCGACAGTTCGCCATGGCGGACTTGGCCCTCCTGCTGCTCATGTTACTGCCAAGAGCAAGGATACACGCGTCGACACCGGCTATACACCGTCATATCCGGTTGATCCTGCGTGGTATATGGACACTGGCGCCACGAATCATATGAGGAACGAGCTCACCAAGCTGTCCACGCATGAGCCATATTACGGTCCGACAAGGTTCACACCGCCAACGGTGTAGGTATGCCCATCTCTCACGTTGGTCAAGCATCTCTCTTAACTAGTCATCCATCTAGGCAGGTTCATCTTCGTAATATTTTACGGGTTCCCTCAGTGACTCTTAATTTGTTATCTGTTCCAAAACTCACTCTTGATAACAATGTCCTATGTGAATTTCACCCGTTTGATCTTTTTGTTAAGGACCGAGCCACCCGGGAAATTCTGCTTAGTGGACGTCTCAGCCATGGCTTATACCGCTTGGAGGATCCATCCGTCCCGCGCGTCTTCAGTGGTGTTCGTGTGTCGCCGTACCAGTGGCACTCTCGCCTTGGTCACCCTGCCACTCCCATAGTTCGTCATATACTTCACCGTCATGAGCTGCCTATTGAGTCTAGCAATAAGGAGATGTCCGTGTGTGATGCCTGTCAACAAGGCAAAAGTCATCAGTTACCATTTGTTTCTTCTACTCGTCAAGTAACGAGTCCTCTTGAACTTGTGTTTTTTGATGTGTGGGGTCCCGCTCAAACTTCTGTGAGTGGTCACAACTATTATGTTAGCTTTATTGATGCCTATAGTCGCTTTACCTGGCTTTATCTTCTTAAGCGCAAATCTGATGTGTTTGATATATTCATTCAGTTTCAAGTGCATGTAGAACGTCTTCTCAAGCATAAGATTATTCATGTTCAGTCTGATTGGGGGGGGGGCGAATATCGCAACCTCAATGCTTTCTTTAATACGCTTGGGATCTCTCATCGTTTATCATGTCCTCATACACATCAGCAGAATGGCGCTGTTGAGCGCAAGCATCGACATATAGTTGAGACCGGACTCACACTCCTGGCTCATGCGTCTGTACCCTTTCGTTTTTGGAGTGATGCCGTTGCTACAGCATGTTTTCTTATTAACCATCTACCTACGCGTGTCATTAATATGAAAACTCCTATTGAGCTCCTTTTACATGAGATTCCTGATTATACCTTCTTTAAGGTGTTCGGGTGTGCTTGTTGGCTCCATCTTCGTCCATATAATTCTAGAAAGTTTGAATTTCGGTCTAAGAAATGTGTGTTTCTAGGTTATAGTTCTCTTCATAAAGGCTACAAGTGCCTTCATGTACCAACAAACCGTGTCTATATATCTCGTGATGTTGTCTTTGATGAGAACGTCTTCCCCTTTTCCTCCATGCCGCAGCAAACTTCCACACCACCATCTATGCATTCACCTCCTCTTATGCTTGGCCAATTTGAAGATGTTGCATATTCGTCTGTGTTGTTACCTAACCATGGTGCAGGTGTTGGACGTGGTGCTCGCCTGGAACTTCTTCCGGATACAACTCCTATCGCGCATGTTGACCGGTCAGTGCACGTGCATGCACCCGTCGTCGACCCCGCCTCTGGCGTCGTGCCCGTCCATGCAACTGGACCGGCGCTGGTCTCCGACGCTGGGCTGGTGTCATCCGAGGCTCGGCCCACGACAGTTGAGGTGCGGCCCGCGACAGTTGAGGCGCGGCCCAAGCGGTCTCCGTCCAGGCCTCCACGCCCGGACTCGCCTCCGTCGTCGCTTTCGTCGACCGATCGTATGTCCCTGCCGCCCCTTTCGCCTGGGTCGGCTGGGCCTACCGTCGACTCGCCTGAGCCCTCGCCTGGGCTCTCGTCGCCCGCTTTGCCGTCATCCTCTCCCGTGTTGGCGCCGCCGGCTCCTGTTCCCGTTGCACCGCAACGCCCTCATACTCGCAGCCGCAGCGGTATTGTCAAACCCAAGTAGCGTCATGATGGTACTGTCACATATTTGGCTGTCTGTCTTGCTCATTCTGTTGCAGATCCCACTGATGAACCACGCCACTATGAGGTTGCTATGAGTATTCCTCACTGGCGGGCAGCTATGGAGCAAGAGTACAACGCTCTTCTGCATAATGAGACATGGACTTTAGTTCCTCCTCAGCCTCGTGTCAATGTCATTGATTCGAAGTGGGTTTTCAAAGTCAAGAGACATGCGGACGGGTCTATTGAGCGCTACAAGGCGCGTCTCGTGGCTAGAGGGTTTAAGCAGCGACAGGGTCTGGACTACGAGAACACATTCAGCCCGGTTGTTAAACCTACTATCATCCGGCTTCTTTTGTCTCTTGCAGTCTCTCGTGGTTGGTCTCTTTGACAGCTAGATGTGCAGAATGCTTTTCTCCATGGGTTGCTTGAAGAGGAAGTTTACATGCGACAACCACCAGGGTTTGTTGATCCAGATCAGCCTCATCATCTCTGTCGTCTGACGAAGGCGCTCTACAGACTGAAACAGGCACCTCGTGCCTAGCATGCTCGTCTTGCTTCGGCCCTTCGTACTCATGGATTCGTTCTGTCGACAGCTGACAGTTCGTTGTTCTTATTTCAGCGCCCCAGTCTGACTGTGTATTTGCTTGTGTACGTGGATGATATAATTCTGGTCAGTTCTTTTGCCACGGCTGCTGATGCTCTTGTGACTGCTCTTGGCAGAGATTTTGCGGTTAAAGACTTGGGACAACTACACTTCTTTCTGGGCATTGAGGTTGCACATCAGTCTCGTGGCAGCTTGGCTCTCACTTAGAAAAATTACTCCCTTGATCTCTTGCGCCGTGCTGGTATGCTCAAGTGTAAGCCGTCACCCACGCCCATGTCCTCTACGGATAAGCTCTCGGCCACTGCTGGTTCTCCTCTTTCCTCTCAGGATGCTACGGAGTATGGGAGTATTGTTGGTGGCTTGCAGTATCTGACTATCACCCGTCCTGATCTTTCATTTGCAGTTAACAGAGTATGTCAGTATCTTCATGCTCCTACAGATGTGCACTGGTCTGCTGTGAAGCGCATTCTTCGTTATGTGCGTCTCACTGTCTCCTATGGTCTTCATATGCGACCTAGTTCCTCTACTGTTCTCTCTGCATTCTCAGATGCTGATTGGGCTGGGTGTCCAGATGACAGGCGATCCACGGGGGGACATGCTGTATTTCTGGGTCCTAATTTGATCGCCTGGAGTGCGCGCAAGCAAGCCACTGTTTCTCGCAGCAGCACAGAGGCTGAGTACAAAGCAGTTGCCAATGCGACTGCTGAGCTTATCTGGATTGAGTCTTTGCTTCGAGAGCTGGGAATCTCCCAGTCACATCCTCCAGTTCTTTGGTGTGACAACATCGGTGCTACGTTTCTTTCGACAAATCCGGTGTTCCATGCACGAACCAAGCACATTGAGATTGACTATCATTTTGTGAGGGAACGTGTTGCACAGAAGCTACTACAGATCAAGTTTATCTCCTCAAAGGATCAACTTGCCGACATCTTCACCAAGCCTCTACCTTCTCCCATGTTTGAGGTCTGTAGGCGCAATCTCAACCTTCTAGATGCATCAGGAGTGAGTTGAGATTGAGGGAGGGTGTTAGACTTTGTAACGTAGCCCAACTGTGTAATATGTATATTGTGTATCATTATAAATACATGTGATAGGCCACCCCTAAAGGGTTGAGCCAGTTCCCACAAATCCTACGTCTAATAGAGGAATACTATGGAAGAAGATGGGTACGGCGGGCTTGGGGTTTGGTCGTGGGGGGTATATCTATTCCTTCTACAGCAACTACACATATAATGTATGCGACCCAAGTGACCGGGCGCACACTCCATTACCAGTGATAGTATAGATTATAAAGAGTGACTGACCGACCGACCGACACATTATTTTATTTCCCTCTATTTGTTTTTTCCATTCCCTGATGCGTAGGGAGGGAGAGAGAACATGAGTTGACTTGCCGCGTTTGACCGGTTAATGTAAATAAAATACAGAGCTATGCGGAGAGCCAGTGGCCATATAATCACCAAATATCATATTTATTGACATCATTCTTTAGTACAATGACCAAAGTAAAACCTGTTGAGACAAATACAATGATCACCGGTACATTTTACTTCATATTCAAGATCAATTTTGAAAAGGCATATGACATAGCTAAGTGGCCTTTTTGTTCAACAAGCGCTCGTAATGAAGGGTTTCTCTCCTAACGGGTAGTGTATTCGTCAAGGTCAATGATGACATTGGTTACTACTTCTACGCAAAGAAGGGCCTCCGACAGGTAGACATTTTGCATAATACTGTGGCGGATATTCTTGCAATCCTTGTTGAGCGTGCCAAGGCAAAGAATTAACTTTATTTAACACACAAGGTATACTGCGGATATGCAGTGCGTTGTTCACTCCAGAGAAGTTCATGTGCTTTAAATTTCGCCATCCCAAAGGTCCTCCAAGGTTTTGTAAACGCTTAGAGGGTGAAGCGAATTCTGCTTTCAGCAACCTTTCCTGCATTTTTTGCAGATCAAACAAGATATCAGATATGAAAAATACAAGGGCAAGCACTTTGAGCTATCGAATGAGATATATTGCCGAGAAAAGAATGGTGATGATCTCTCAAGGATTGCCGATTTCCATGTAGCGCCAGCAACAAAAATGGACGAGAAGTCAATGATATGCGATACCAGAAGAAACACATGTGTTGAGACTTGAGACATGCCTGCTTGATACTGGAGAGCTCCGCCATCAAATCTTTGGGAATGGACCAATCGAATATGTCAAAGTTCTCTTTAATCCTTGCTTCATTGGTGCTTTTTGGAAGTACACTCTGACCCATTTGAAGACTCCAGCGCAAGGCGACCTGTGCAGGCGTTTTCTGCAACTTCTCGGCAACAGAGATGACAATGGGGTTGCTAAGGACACTAGCCCCCATGATACCAGGTAGAGGTGATCCAGGTGAACCTAATGGCGAATATGCCTGCAACAACACAAGTGGCAGTTTATGACAACATATGGGAGTGGTGCAATACCGATTATCAGCAAACCGAGGTAAGCAGCAGCTTACAGAACTGAAAGAAAATGCTACAGCATTAGAGATGACATATCAAACTTACAGAAAGATGAACACCCCTCGAATGGCATAGTTTACGGAGCTTGTCTTGCTGCCAAATCAGATGGCACTCAACCTGGTTGACTGCTGGAGGCACCCTTGCGACGGCAAGCAAATCCTCCATCTTCTTGCAAGCAAAGTTACTCACACCAATTGCTCGAGCTTTGCCAGAGTCATATAGCTTCTCCATGGCTCTCCATGTAGCAGGAATATCAGGTGGGAGAAAGGTTTCAAGGCTCGGCGTTGTTCCTTTCTTGATGCGAATTGGACCGTGAATCTGTAAAATAAGGTCATTTCAACAACCAAACGAGGTAATAAGTGGCGTGCAATTAAAGCAGTTCTATTGTGCACATTTGTTCATCTACTCAGTTCAGCAGAGCTGTATTTGCAATTTTCTTTCATATATACTTCGTCGTAGGCGACCGTCGACTCAACCCACAATGCAAAAGCCGTGAGGGGTTGCATAAAGATACGTGCCAAAACTCAGCCACCCACCTTCAGACAGCGCATGCTGCTTCTTTTAGGTATGGCTGACATAGCCGGGAGGCGAGTCGGCCGCGCGAAGCTCCCTTACAATCCCGACAAGTCCTGCGCCGGAACCATCGCAATGTTCTTGGCCGGATTCATCGCATCGATCATGTAAGCAAAAAGAAATTAGAACTGTGAATGTGGTATACCTGCAGTTTTATTGTCTGTAAGACCGAAACAAGAACTGCATGTGGTATGCCTGCTGTTTCATGTGCTACTTCAACCTTTTCGGGTTCGTTGAGCAGAGCCGGACCATGGCCGTTGCCTTCTACATCACGTCACTTGCCGCGGCGATCGTCGAGTCACTCCCCGTCAGCGCGCGCTTGGACGATAACCTGACGGTGCCGCTCGCCTCTGCGCTCGTCCGCGGCCTGGTTTTTTAATTTTTACTATGTTGGTGGTGGTGGTGCCGGAAGCGGCGACAGGAGTGCTGCGGTGGCCTTTGCAGGCAGTAGCTAGCACAGTTAACTAGACATTGCAGTAAATTGGAAGGCTTCGTTGGTGGTGACACTGCAATGAACTGCAGTTGCCGAGATGGTCTTTGCGGGCTGTCAATGAGTTCTGGTTCAATATGGTCTTTGCGGGCTGTCAATGAGTGCTGGTTCAATCCGGCTAGTATTCAGGTTCAAGTTTCGGCCTCTTCAACTTCAACTCCCCTTCAAGCCGAGGCAGTTGCCCTTTCTTGTACAGCTTATCTTGCCGCTCAGCTTAATATTACTAATCCCACGTTTCTAACGGACTGTCTTTCTCTTGCTTCTGCTGCTGCCTCAAGAAATATTTCAGATTCTGCTGCTCATTGGAACATTAGAAAAGAGTTGGCTACTTTTCTCAAAGTTACGTCTAATTTAGCTGCTCAAGTGTTTCATGTTTTCAGGGAAATCAATGGTGTCGCTCATAATCTGGCTCAGCAGGTTTTCCGATCTGTCGGAGAGACGCAAGTTGCTTGTTTTGCTCATGCTCACTCAAATTCTCCATGTCCAGTGGTGGCCCTTCTTTCAAACTTTCAACTTGCAGGTATTCAACTGCACACGGTGCATTGCTTCTAAGGCAGGTCAAGCATCTCTGGCACAAAATGTTGTTGGCAGTTTTCTTGCCCAATAATTCATTCATTGGGCTGCTTGTTCGGAGGAGATCAAGGTCTTCTTTGTTTTCTTTTTCTCAGATGTTTTCTCCTCTAGTTCTGATCATGTTGCTCACGGCATAGTGCTTCTGGCCACTTTGCCCTACTAGGATCCTTTCTTCAGCTCCCCCTCGTAGTTTCTGCATCTTTTTCTTTCCATCTTTGGCAGATCTATGTAGCACACTTTGTTCAATCTCTTTGAGCTGAATGAAATATGTGGCACCTTTTGGTGCCTTTGCTTGTTCAAAAAAAAAAAAAATCCGGTTTGTGTCTCTGTAACAGAGTTCTGACTTAAATTTGGATTTCCCAGTATCTGCATCTGCATATGTTATTCAGAACTTGCAACTCGTATGTCAACATGTCAACAATGGACTGTTATATCTGCTTCTTTTTTCACAATGACTTTGGATTGACTGATGAATAAAAACATAAAAATTACAGAGGAGAACAAAGCTATTCTGGACTCAAATCACTCATGCAAATACATGCCAACAGCAGCCAAGCTCGAGCTCATTCGACTGCTGATTATCACTACCACGTTATTCCGTTGCCATGGCAGCCTCCTCCGACATACGAAAGTAAGCTGCCTGCCCTCCCTCCGCAACTGCTCAGACTAGATTTCTCCATCCCAGATCTCTTCTTCGGACTTGAACACGCCTTCCGGGTGCGTCCAGAATTTCCCGCGGATCAGCCTCGTTTGTTCGATTTCAGAGAAGCCGGCGAACAGGTCGCTCGGAATGGACCAGTCGAAGACGTCGAAGTTGGCCCTGATCCTCTCCTCGTGGGTGCTCTTGGGGAGCACGCTGTGCCCCGCCTGGATCCCCCACCGCAGCGCCACCTGCGCCGGCGTCTTCCCCAGCTTCTCCGCCGTCGACACCACCACCGGGTGCTCCAGCACGCTGTATGATTTGAACGTCCCCGGCGATCCCAGCGGCGAGTAGGCCTGCATATGCATGAACTGTTGAACACACTGGGAAGCTACAGTAACAATGGCGTGTTTCTATACGAGAGACATAACGTACGGAGAAGTGTATCCCTTTGGACGCGCAGAGGTCCCGGAGCTTGGCCTGCTGCCAGACGGGGTGGCACTCCACCTGGTTGGCCGCCGGCGGCACGCGCGCGACGGCGAGCAGCTCCTCCAGCTTCTTGCACGAGAAGTTGCTGACGCCGATGGCACGGGCCTTGCCGGAGTCGTAGAGGCCCTCCATCGCCGCCCACGTCGCCGGTATGTCGGCCGGGATGACGTTCTCCGGGCTGAAGCCGGCGCCCTTCTTCATCCGGATCGGCCAGTGCACCTGACGAACGAAGAATGCATCTCAGGAATCAAGATACCGGGTGGAAGAAATGGTAGCAATGCAGTCGGTCAGATGGCGCGCGGGCTCACGAGGTAAAGATCCACGTAGCCGGTCTGCAGGTCCTGGAGCGTGCCATCCAGCGCCACCGGGACGTCCTCCGGCGCGTGGTTAGTGCACCTTAAGGAAATTCAGATTGGAATTTTCTAGTAAACTTCTCAAAATAATTTGCACTTGCAGTGTATGAGTGGACAATGTTCAGATGGAAGAATGGGAAAACAAACACTGCAAGGCTCACCATAGCTTGGAGGTGATGAAAAGATCTTTCCGGCTGGTTATGCCCTCGTCGAACACCTTCTTGAGAGCGAACCCGATCTGCAAAAGCGTAGTGGTTGTCTGTTGTCTGTTGTCCTGCCTTTTGATGCAAATTAACATCGTTAATTTGAGAGGGACGATCTGATTACCTCTTTCTCGTTGCCGTAGACCTGAGCACAGTCGATGTGCCGATAACCAGCCTGCATTATTACGCAGAGCAAGATTCAGACAGCGCGAAGGACCATCGGATGCCAAATTCACACGCATTTTCGACATGATTCGAGCTCAGTGTCAATTGGTATGCAGCGACGAGGTACGCACGCACCTTGACGGCGGCGTAGACGGCGTCGCCGACGACGCCGGGCTCGGACTGCCAGGTGCCGAGCCCGACCGACGGGATCTTGGCGCCGGTGCTGAGGACGAAGTGGCTGGCCATGCCTTGTTACCGCCCGTACCTGCTGCACTTGCAAGTGGTAATCGAGTGGAAGCTGCGCGCGGAGACGAGGGAAGGCGACCGAGTGCTCCATCACACTCGCACGGGCCAACTTGTATAGGTGCTGCGGACCGGCAATGAAGTTTGCGTCGCTATTACCGGTGAGGCAGTGATGTCGATGCGGCAGCGACCGTGCAATTGCACGTGCCAGTGGGGCTGGGCTGGAGGACACAGACACGCCAAACGTGGTGCTGTCGTGTCTTTCTTTACCTTCTGACGGCTACGAGCACGAGACTACGCCGACACCCCGCAACGATTTGCTCGTGGCGGAAAGCAATGCCCCCAAGAACAACTGCAGCCGGAGTCAAATCCGTCCCCTATACACGGTCCGTGGACAGCGTCGGATCGGATGGCCACTTATTTGGCTTGTCGCACAGCCACACATTTCAGATGTGGATCGTCAAATCCATGTAAGTTATGTACTACATCGACCATACAACATAAATTCAGCACAATTCAAAGGTCCCCAAACAAATATAACAAAGCAAAACAAATCATAGCTAGACAATCTGGACATGCCATAATGAAATCAAAGTCCGAGCATGATGGATCACTTGTTGGCCAAATCAGTCGCCGGACGTCATCCATGCCGCCTGCTGTGCGACCATCCTTGCCTCCTGCTCCGCGTTCTAAGTCTGACAGTAGTGTAGGGGGGTACTAAAGGAGAGGCAAGATCCTAGCTATGGAGTAGTTGTACACGCAAGAGTTTTACGAGTTCAGGCCCTTCTCGGAGGAAGTAACAGTCCTACGTCTTGGTGCCCGGAGGCGGTCGACTGGATTATATGCGTGTGAGTTACAGGGGTGCGAACCCTTTACACTGAGGAGGGGGGTGGCTTATATAGAGTTCGCCAGACCCCTCCGGCCCTCAGTTATGCAGGGTTTAAAGTACATTAAGTCAGGGGGTTACTGGTAACGCCCTCATAAAGTGCTATGAAGACCATAAAGGCTACTTAATGACAGACCGTTACACGCAGAGTGACTTTAGATCTCCTGGCCGTCGAGTGGTTAGCTTCATGGTCGAGTGTTAGCTTCATGGTCGAGTGTCCTCGAGTCCGTCGAGTGGATCACCTTAAGTCGACTGACAGGTAGTTTCTTCTAGAGATGTCCTTGGGTAGGGTAGCTTAGACAGGTCCATGACCCTACCCTAGGTACATAGCTTCATCATTAGCCCCTGAATGGATCGAGGTTTGAGTGGGAAGGAGTTGAGAATCCTTCCGACCCATTTCTCGTGCTATGAGTATGTCTTGTCTTGGATCAACGAATTTTAGGTGACGGCATCAACTTCTTTTTCAGTCGCCTTGATCCATTCTTTATATCTGTCGAGTGAAGTTTTTCGCTTGGGGAGCTCCGAGTGTCAGAACAGAGGGGATCTTCTATCTGACGAGTCGTTCTGCAACTCGCGGATTCTGCGGGATTCGAATTTTGGGAAGCGCGCGGGACGGGGCGAGGCCGCAGCAATCGGACGGGATAAGGCAGGGACGCCTCGATCTCCGCGCCACCTTTTTCGCCATGTATCACGCGCGCGACTGTTGCGGGACTTGACAGGATCGTCCGGGCCGACACGTCAGCCACTCGGAAGCAGCCTTATATAAAGCGCCAGACGGGGGTTTTTCAACAGTGCGCCCTCATTCCTTCCTCTTCTCCAGATTTCTCCACCGCGTTAGCTTCTGCACCAACGCCGCTGCCTCGCGCGTGCTCTGCCGGTGATGATGGTGAAGGAGAAGACGGCAGCTCTGGAGCGGGCGAAGAAAGCGACGGCGAAGGCGAAGGGGAGGGGAACCAGTCGGAGCGGCTCCTTATCGAGGACCGGCTTGCCGCCGGGCTGGATCCAGGGCGACTGGATTCGCTCGACAATCACTCAGGCGGATCTCGACGACCTGGCCGACGGAGGGCTGATCCCCCATGGATCGGGGCGGCTCCCAGGGAGAGAGTCAGAGCCGCAGCCTCAGGAGGGTGAGTGTGTTCTTCTGGCCACCCACGTCGACCGTGGGTTTTCTTTGCCGCCCCACCCTTTCTTCCGGGGGTTTCTGAATTTCTTTGGGGCACAACTCCACCACTTCACACCCAACTCCATAGTGTATCTCGCCGCCTACGTGTCTCTGTGCGAATGCTTCTTGGGTTGCCGGCCTCACTGGGGCCTCTTTAAGCACATCTTCACCTGTCGCTCCCAGACGGTGAAGAAAGCCAATCCGAATGACGAGAGGACACATGTGATTCAAATGTGCGGGGGCCTTGGGATCCAGTTGAGGGGGAAAAGTTCTTTTCCGACCATGGTTTTGCCCGACTCCGTCCGAGGGTGGCAGTTGACTTGGTTTTACTGCAAGGACCAGCCGATGCCAGGGCAGTCGACCGGGCTCCCTCCCTTTTCCATGGAACAAGTGAGGAAGCCCTCCTCTTTGAAGGTGGTCCCGGAGGAGAAGGCGCAGGTGAAGGTGCTGGTCGAGCGCGCCGTGCATCTCATCCGCGACGGGGTGACTGGTATGGACCTTCTGGAGGTCTTCCTCCGGCGGCGCATCCAGCCGCTACAATTCCGAGACCATCCTATGTGGATGTATTCTGGAACTGAGGACACCACTCGGATCCACCCGGAGGAGATCGACGGTGTCACGCTAGAGCGGTGGATGGGAAGCATTACAGGGAACAAGGACAACCCCCGAGGAGCCAGGAGGGTCGTTCCACTCGACCAATCATATGAAGTTGACAAGGTCCAACACTGCATTTCCGACTGCGATTCTGTTTTTCTTTCCATTCTGTCTATCTAAAATCAACCAACTGACTTTTGTCTTGTTTGCTGTCTTCTAGGTCACAACTGAAATGTACTCGATGCCCAACGGGGCGCAGGAACAAGCCGAGGAGGGGGAGGCGAGTGGAGGCGAAAGCGAGGAGGGGGAGTGGAAATCTGACGATGAGGGGGAAGAGGATGAAGACGGTTCCAGCAAGGAGGAGGAGGAAATGGAAGTCGATCCTCCTCGCACGGAGAGGCGATCCAAGCTCGCCCACGACCCCGCGAGGGAGCGCGGCAAAGCAGTCGCGCCGTTGTGCCGTCGACAAAGCGCCCTCGGACGGCCTCTCCGGCGCCGACTGAAAAAGCGCCGAAGCATCCACGGGCAGAGTCATCCAAGCCACCGAAGGCCTTGCCCAAAATGAAAATGGCCATTCCCACCATCTCCGGGTAACAGCAGGATTTGTGTTTCTTTATTCAGCTCAAGTGAACTTCTGGTCGACTCATCGACTAACCGACTGATTTCTGAAATCTACAGCGCTGCTACCTCCGAGACCTCCGCCAAGGATGGCGACCAAGAAATGGAAGACATTGTCACCTCCAACCCTGGTACGTTCTCTTGTACTTTTCACTTTGGTTGACTGGATCTTCGTGTTCCAACTCTGGATTTATCTTGCAGCTCCTCGCCATGTCATTGATCTCCCTGATGATGATGACGAGGTGCCTCTGAAGGCGAGGAAGAGCAGAAAGGACCCGGCTGGCAGGGCCACTCGGACTGCGTCAGCACCTGAGGCGCCGGTTCAAGAGGGTGGCGACACCGCTCGGCATTCTGTGACCTTCGTCGTGCCGCTGACGAGCGTCCGGCCTTCGTCGTCGACTGCCGAACCGCCCTCCCTTTTCGCCACACACCATGTCCCAGAGGACCAGGCGGACGCTGCTAAGGAGGCTATACGCCAGGCGGGGATTATGATGGAGCAAGTGAAGGCGATCTGGGAAGCCAGCCAAGCGGCTTACGATGCAAGCTCATCCCTTCAGAGCAATGTCCAGGTTAGTTGGCAACCGCCTGTTCTGTTAGGACATGTTATCTGAAGATTTTCTTTCCAGAAATCTTTGTGTCTGTACACCCACTGGGTGTGTCGATTGGGTTTGTAGATAGGTGGGGGCACGCTGAGTGCACCCACTGGGTGTAGTCCCCGAGACTATGGTGGACTGTGGGCAGTCGACTGTAGTCTTTATAGTTGAAATTTCTTCACTCGGTCTGGTCGGACCATGTCGAGTGGAACATTAGGACCTGTGGGGGCACGCTGAGTGCACCCACTGGGTGTAGTCCCCGAGACTATGGTGGACTGCGGGCAGTCGACTGTAGTCTGAAGAACTCTCTCTTCCTCTTTTTTTAGACTATGATGAGACCGTAATCTCTTTGTTCCTCTTGGTCGACTGATCGGATCGAGTCGGTAGAACTAGTGGGGGCACGCTGAGTGCACCCACTGGGTGTAGTCCCCGAGACTACTGTTGAATATTTTGATTCGACTGTAGTCTTAGAAACGTTACTGTTTTTCTCTTAGTCACTCGGAAGTAACCTCTCTTTAATGTCTGTCGACTGTCTCTTTGCAGAAATCTTGCGAGCTCGTGGCCCGTTATACTGAGTTGGAGAAGAAACATATCCAGCTCGACCTCGACTTAAAACTTGTCCAGGAGAACTTTCAGAAGGCGAAGGACGAGGCAACATGTACGATTGGTGAGAACTTGACGATTGTTTTTATCTTTCTGCCATTATTGATTCTGACCTCCTTGCCATTTTGCAGAGAAAACGAAGGCGGATCTGATCAAGAAGGACCAGGAACTTGCTGAGGCGCCGAAGGCTGCATCTGATAAGACGAAGCTTGCGGAAGAAAAGCTGGCTTCAGTCGGCAAACTCGAAGAGGAGAACGTCAACCTGAAAGCTGCTCTTGATGCGGCCAACAAGGAAGTCAGCCGTCTGAAGAACGACAAGATTGCTCTGAGTGACAAGGCAAGTGAACTGGTGGGGAAGAAGAACGATCTGGAAGCTTATCTGGGAGGGCTCGCCAAGAAGCTGTTCCTCATGCTTGAAGGTAACCTCTTTCACTCGACTGACTTGTCACCGTTGATTCGTCGCGGAACTGCTGGTTCATGTCTGACTTGTGTTTACAGAATTCTGCCAAAACTTTGAGGAAGAGACCAGTCGAGTGGAGACAGGCTTGGATCCTATCAACTCTCCAATGAAGGATGAAGCTGCCATGAATGTGCTTTCACTAGAGTCTCGCGTCGCTGGTGTGGTGGATTATCTGGCCCGACTGAAGGCAGCAGCGTCGCAAATCGACACGACACTCTGGCCAGGGGAGACGCTTCAGAACGACCTAGAGTCTTTGATGACTCGACTGAATGAAGTCCCAGGCCGAGTGCAAGAGTGGAAGAAGTCTTCTGCCAGGTGCGGTGCTGATGTAGCTCTGTCTTTAGTCCGTGTTCACTGCAAAGACGCACGAGAGGAAAAGTTGGCGTCCCTCAAGGTGGCCAATACTAAGAAGCATGACTTCCCATCCTTCATGGAGACATTCATTGCAGCCGCCACTCGGATTGCTGATGGAATTGACCTGGACGAGTTCGTCACACCTTCCAGTCCTCCACAGGAGGAGTAAAAAACTTTTATGCTTGATGCCTTAAATTTGCTTCGGAATGCCGAGTGTTTTTTTGTAACCGATAAACTTTAACAGGCTTGATGCTTGAGCACTTCTGGATCCGTAGGATGTTATTTGAACTTGATGCCTGAGCTTTGCGGTTGAATATGTTTGCATTTGCCTTCGAACGACATTTTTCTTCGCTCGAAATATATTTTTGTGCTTGGGACTTGTTCTTGCAGGCTGGAGCACAGATTTCAGTCGACTTGCGTCCTTGTGACCCAGGATGAAACGCTCATCGAATTTGTGCTAAAGCTCGAAGGAGAAGGTAGCAGTCGACCTGCACACCGCCGTCCTGACAGAGCGCACGTCGTATTTGTGCCGAAGCCTGGAGGAGAAGGTAACAGTCGACCTTCACCTCGCGGACCTTGCGGGTCGAAACGATTTTCGTACTTAGTCGAGTGCTGGACCGCCGCTAAGCCTCCAAGTGGGGGATAGATTCACCACTCGGTAAGATTTCAAATACTTAGGCGAGTACTGGACTGCAGCTAAGCCCCAGAGTGGGAGGCGGATTCACCGCTCGGTAGGATTTTTAACACTTAGGCGAGCACTGGGCTGCAGCTAAGCCTCCGAGTGGGGGATAGATTCACCACTCGGTAAGATTTCAAATACTTAGGCGAGTACTGGACTGCATCTAAGCCCCCGAGTGGGAGGCGGATTCACCACTCGGTAGGATTTTTAACACTTAGGCGAGCACTGGGCTGCAGCTAAGCCCCCGAGTGGGAGGCGGATTCACCACTCGGTAGGATTTTAAACACTTAGGCGAGCACTGGGCTGCAGCTAAGCCCCCGAGTGGGAGGCAGATTCACCACTCGGTAGGATTTTAAATACTTAGGCGAGCACTGGGCTGTAGCTAAGCCCCCGAGTGGGAGGCAGATTCACCACTTGGTAGGATTTTAAACACTTAGGCGAGCACTGGGCTGCAGCTAAGCCCCCGAGTGGGAGGCGGATTCACCACTCGGTAGGATTTTAAATACTTAGGCGAGCACTGGGCTGCAGCTAAGCCCCCGAGTGGGAGACAGGCTCACCACTCGGTAGGATTTTTATTGTTTCTCATTGTATTTGTGCCTTAGCTCGAAGGAGAAGGTAGCAGTCGACCTGCACCCTGTCGTCCTTGCGGATCGGAATATATTTCATACTTAGGCGAGTGCTGGACTGCAGCTAAGCCCCCCGAGTGGGAGGTCTGCTCTCCACTCGGTAGGATTTTAAATACTTAGGCGAGCACTGGACTGCAGCTAAGCCCCCGAGTGGGAGGTTTGCTCTCCACTCGGTAGGATTTTAAACACTTAGGCGAGTACTGGACTGCAGCTAAGCCCCCGAGTGGGAGGTTTGCTCTCCACTCGGTAGGATTTCAAACACTTAGGCGAGTACTGGACCGCAGCTATGCCCCCGAGTGGGAGGTTTGCTCTCCACTCGATAGGATTTCAAACACTTAGGCAAAACGGATTCGCAGCTAAGCCTCCGAGTGGGAGGTTTGCTCTCCACTTAGTAGGATTTCAAGCACTTAGGCGAAACGGATTCGCAGCTAAGTCTCTGAGTGGGAGGAAGAATTTTGTCAAACTTAGGCGAAACGGATTCGCAGCTAAGCCACCCACTGGGGGATTTCTTACATAAGCAAAAGTGGCAACAATTAATGGGAAAATTATAACACTTTTGTCTTTAATAGATAAACTACAGGAGTACTTTTATTACATCTCATCCGAGTGAGTACTTAAGTGTAAAAGGGGCGGAGCAGATCCGCATTCCAAGCTCGTGGCTCGTCAATCTGGCGATCGACGTTGTAAAGATGGTATGCTCTGTTGTGGAGAACTTTGGTGACGATGAAGGGGCCTTCCCAAGTAGGGGCGAGTTTGTGTGGCTTCTATTGGTCCACTCGGAGGACCAGGTCTCCTTCTTGGAAGGCTCGGCTCTTCACATTTCTGGCGTAGAATTGGCGCAAGTCTTGCTGATAGATGGTCGATCAGATCATGGCCATCTCTCTTTCTTCTTCCAGCAGGTCGACTGCGTCCTGCCGGGCTTGTTCTGCTTCGACTTCAGAGTAAAGTTCGACTCGTGGTGCATTGTGAAGCAGGTCACTCGGCAGCATTGCTTCAGCTCCGTAGACCAGAAAGAACGGGGTTCTCCTAGCCGACCGATTTGGAGTAGTCCTCAATCCCCAAAGAACTGATGGAAGTTCTTCGACCCACGCGCCTGCTGCGTGCTTGAGGTCACGCATCAACCGGGGTTTCAGTCCTTTGAGAATTAGGCCGTTTGCTCTTTCTGCTTGTCCATTCGACTGGGGGTGGGCGACTGAAGCGTAGTCGACTCGTGTGCCTTGAGAAGCGCAGAAGGCTTGAATTGATCGGAATCGAAGTTTGACCCATTATCAGTGATGATGTTGTGCGGAACTCCATATCTGAATATCAATTCTCTGATGAAGCTGATGGCGGTGCCAGCATCAAGATTTCTAATGGCTTGGCTTCGATCCACTTGGTGAAGTTGTCGACTGCCACCAGTACATGGGTGAAGCCGCTCCTGCCAATTCTCAGTGGCCCAACCATATCTAACCCCCAAACAGCGAAAGGCCAGACGATTGGAATGGTCTTCAAGGCTGAGGCGAGTTTGTGTGACATATTGGAGTAGAACTGACATCCTTCACACTTGTCGACTATCTCTTTCACCATTTCATTTGCTCTGAGCCAGTAAAAACCCGCTCGGTATGCTTTAGCCACGATGGTCCGAGAGGATGCATGATGGCCACAGGTGCCCGAGTGGATGTCGTTGAGAATCATTCGGCCCTCTTCCGGTGTTATGCATTTCTGGCTGACTCCAGTCGCACTTTCTTTGTACAACTGTCCCTTCATGACAGTAAAGGCCTTGGATCGACGGACGATCTGCCGAGCCTCTTCTTCATTCTCTGGGAGCTCCTTCCTTAGGATATACGCGATGTAAGGCACTGTCCAGTCGGGAGTGATAACCAGAACTTCCATGATTAGGTCGACCATGGCTGGGACCTCGACTTCAGTCGGATTCGTGGCACTTTTTGGCTGCGGGGCTTCTTCGGTGAAAGTATCCTCTTGAACCGATGGCACATGGACATGCTCCAAAAACACGCCACTGGGAATGGCTTCTCTCTTAGAACCTATCTTTGCTAAGTCATCAGCTACTTGATTTTTCAGTCAGGGTACGTGATGAAGCTCTAACCCCTCGAATTTCTTCTCCAGCTTTCTTACTGCGTTGCACTAACCAGTCATAGCTGGGCTTCTGATGTCCCACTCCTTCATCACTTGGTTAACCACCAAATCGGAGTCGCCGTAGACCATGAGGCGACAGACGTCGAGTGAAATGGCCATGCGCAACCCATACAAAAGTGCTTCATATTCTGCTTCATTGTTGGAGGAATCAAAGTGAATCTGGAGTACATATCTGAGCTGATCTCCTCGGGGGAAAACCAACACTACCCCCGCACCGGAACCATTCAACATTTTAGAGCCATCAAAGAACATGGTCCAGTGCTCCGAGTGAACTTGAGTCGGCAATTGTTGTTCAGTCCACTCGGCGAGGAAATCTGCTATTGCTTGGGACTTGATAGCTTTCTTTGCCTCAAATATGATATCCAAGGGAAGGAGTTCAATCGCCCATTTTGCCACTCGACCAGTTGCATCCCTGTTGTGCAAAATCTCTGATAATGGGGCGTCGCTGACGACTGTGATGGTATGGTTAGAGAAATAGTGAGCAACTTTCTTTGTGGTCATATATATATATATATATATATATATATATATATATATATCCCATATACAAGTTTCTGATAATGAGGATATCTTTGCTTTGATGGGGTCAGAACTTCAGAAATATAATATACTGGGCGCTGAAATTTGAAGGCTTTCCCTTCTTCTTCCCGCTCGACCGTAAGTACTGTACTGACGACTTGTCCTGTGGCTGCAATGTAAAGCAGCAAAGGCTCTTTGCTGATCGGGGCAGCAAGCACCGGCTGGGTGGAAAGCAGGGTTTTTAACTCTGCAAATGCTGCATCAGCTTCAAGAGTCCACTCAAACTTGTCTGACTTCTTCATCAGTCGGTAAAGAGGCAATGCCTTCTCACCGAGACGAGAGATGAATCGACTTAAAGCGGCCAAGCAACCAGTAAGCTTCTGAACATCGTGCACACGCACAGGTGGTTTCATTCGGAGTATAGTGCCCACTTTCTCTGGGTTTGTGTCAATTCCTCGTTCGGAAACGAGAAAACTGAGTAACTTTCTGCCAGGAACTCCGGATGTGCACTTGGATGGATTAAGCTTGATATCATACCTCCTGAGGTTGGCAAATGTTTTAGCAAGGCCAGTCAGTAGGTCGGAACCTTTCCTTGACTTGACCACAATGTCATCCATGTATGCTTCCACATTCCGACTGATTTGAGTGAGCAAACACTTCTGAATCATCCTTATGAACGTGGCTTCGGCATTCTTGAGGCCGAATGGCATGGTGACATAACAGAAGCACCCGAATGGGGTGATGAAAGCTGTTTTGATTTCGTCGGGTCCATATAGATGGATCTGATGGTACCCAGAATAAGCATCCAAGAAAGACAATCGTTCACACCCCGCAGTCGAATCGACTATTTGGTCGATGCGGGGAAGAGGAAAATGATCTTTCGGGCGGGCCCGATTTATATGTTTAAAGTCAATGCACATGCGAAGTGACTTGTCCTTCTTGGGGACCATGACAACATTGGCGAGCCACTCGGAGTGGTAAATCTCTCGGATAAACTCTGCTGCTAAGAGCCGAGCCACCTCTTCGCCAATAGGCTTCCTTTTCTGGACGGCGGACCGTCGCAGATGTTCCTTGACAGGTTTTGCTTTTGAGTCGACTCACAGACGGTGCTCAGCCAGCCCCCTGGGTACACCCGGCATGTCAGAAGGTTTCCATGCAAAGATGTCCCAGTTCTCATGGAGGAACTAGATGAGCGCTTCTTCCTATTTGGGGTCGAGTGTTGTGGAGATATTGGTCGGAGCAGCATTGGAGTCGGTCGGGTGGATGTGAACTGGTTTTGTCTCACCGGACGACTGAAATGCTGATTCTGTAGCGGGCTTCTTGGCTCGCAACAAATCACTCGGATCTGCATTTCTCTGGTGTTCCTGCCACTCTTCTTCCACCATCTGAGCATCGGCGATCTTTGAGCCTTTCTGAAAGCACTCTTCCGCCTTCTTGCGATTACTAGTAATAGTGATCACGCCTTTAGGGCCAGGCATCTTCAATTTGAGGTACATGTAACATGGTCGAGCCATAAAACATGCATAAGCTGGCCTGCCCAAAATGGCGTGATAAGCACTTTGGAAATCCACAACCTCAAATGTCAGCTTTTCTTTGCGGAAGTTTTTGGAATCACCAAAAACCACATCGAGAGCAATCTGGCCGAGTGACGCGGCCTTCTTGCCAGGAATGACTCCATAGAAACTCATGTTGCTTGCGCTAAGTCTGGACATCGGAATGCCCATCCCTTTCAGTGTCTCAGCATACAGTATATTCAAACTACTGCCGCCATCCATCAATACTTTAGTCAGTCGAGTGCCTTCGACGACTGGGTCGACCACCAGAGCTTGCCTCCCAGGGGTGGCTATGTGCGTCGGGTGATCAGACTGGTCGAATGTGATGGCCGTCTGAGACCACTTCAGATAATTGGGTGTCGCCGGAGCGACCATATTCACCTCTCGGTTTATAACTTTCAGTCGACTTTTGCTCTCAACGTCAGCAAAAATCACCAAAGTGGAATTGACCTGAGGATATTCTTCGTCACTGTCTCCCTTGTCCTCAACTTTGTCCGACTCTTTTTCCTTATCCTTGGACTGTTTCCCTTGGAACTGCTATATCAGGAGTCGACATTGTCGAGTGGTAGGTTTCGGGTAAATGAAATTACCTTCTTCATCCTTCTTCGTGTGGATGTGACACGGTAAATCCACCACGTCATTTCCCTCTTTATCCTTTACTTTCTTGGGGTTCCAGGGCCCTTTGGGCTTCCCTTTGAACTTTTCTTGAGTCACGGCCAAGGCTTCTCCAGGAGCAGCTGGCTCGGCTTTCTGCTTTTGCTTCCGACTGGAGTTCCCTCCTCCGGTTTCCTGGGCGACTGACTTGTGCTTGCCACTCCGGAGCCGATCCTCTTCCTCACCATTGGCATATTTGGTGGCTATCTCCATCATTCGACTCAGAGACATGTCTCCAGTTCGACCGAATTTCAGGCTTAGCTCTCTGTACTTAACGCCTTCCTTGAAGGCGCAGACTGCGTGGTGATCAGATACATTCTCTACTGTATGATGCAATGTGATCCATCTCTGGATGTAATCTCTCAAAGTCTCATTCGACTTCTGCACACAAGATTGCAGCTCTGTAAGTCCTGCTGGTCGCTTGCATGTTCCCTCGAACGTTCTGACAAACACTCGGGAAAGGTCTTCCCACGTGTAAATGCTGTTGGGTGTCAACTGATTCAACCATGCTCTGGCTGATCCCTCCAACATAAGAGGTAGATGCTTCATGGCCACCTCATCATTTCCGCCGCCGATCTGGACAGCCACTCGGTAGTCTTCAAGCCAAGTATCAGGCTTAGACTCACCATTGAATTTACTGACTCCAGTCGCCAATCTGAAGTTGGGGGGAATCACCGCGGCCCTGATGGCTCTGCTGAAACACTCTGGTCCGGAGACATGCACTCGGCTGCTGGTGGGTACATCTCTGTCGCGACCCTCTCTGTGAGCTCTGTTCTGGTCGACCAGACCTTGAACGATGATGGATCTCACATCAAAGCCTGGTTCCCTGGGGTTGACTGGAATTCTTCGCCCGCCACTGTGCTGGCGTCTATCATCCTGCTGTCGAGGTGCGTAGGATCCACCCCTTGGGGAAGGGGTGGGCACTCGACATCGATCATCGTGATCGAGTCGGTGATCATACTGCTCACGGTTCCTGTACTGATCGTGTCAGTCTCCATGCCCTTCACGCCTCGGGGCGATCTTGGGCTATGAGCCGACTGGACCGTATTCGCAGCCACGGATTTGCTGTGAATCCTGTTCCGCGACTGGGATACAGCTGAATTTTGATCTCCTGCTGCCCGGAGCAAATCTCTGATCTGCATCAAGCCTCTGCCAGCCTTTGACTGGGAAGGCTGAATTGATTCTGCTATATGGGCTGCAGCTGCTAAATTCTGAATCGGACTTCGATATACCTGAGTCGGAGGTGGAAAGAGCTGACATCGACAGGAGTCCGGGACCCGTTGTCGCGCACGCTCGTCGAGTGCTCGCTGAAGGTTCTCCAGTCGGGTGCACTCAGCCAGGTTGGCCAAGCGTGCGTCCTCTAAGGTGCGAGCCTCAGGGGTTTCTCCAACGATCGGAGTGTGAAGTGCATCCATGTTCCGGCAGTGAAGTTCTTCCCTCTGCAGCGAATCGAGGGGCTCGGGAAGGTACTCTTCATGGGCGTGTGACGGATTGCCTCTGCCGTCGCCTCCCTCAGCACCGGGAAAGCCGGGGGGACCGTGTGGTTCATTGACCATCAGGACCTCCGCTGCTGGATCGCTATTGTCGCACTCGGATGCGGTCTCTGCGGAGCCAGTCGACAGATCAAACAGGCCGCAGAGAGATTCGTCGGGCTCAATTGCCGCGACTTGGGCGGTGATCGACTGGCGAGCCACCGCGTGCCTCACCCACCGTTGAAACCTCGACCGACCGGAGCGCTTGCGCCGACGGGAAGCTGGGAGGGAGGATGACACAAAAACCGGTCGATACTGGGTCGACGGTTGCCGCAGGAGGACGCCGCGGACGCATGCGCGAAAGTGCGTCATTCCGTGGACTGGGAGTGCGTCGACGTCGAGCGGAGCCTCCTGAAGCCAGGCAGAGTCGTCGGCGATGAATGTGAGCGCGCCGAGACGGATCTCGTGTCCCTCAACCAAAACTCCGCCTGAAGCCATGATGAAGGAGATCGGAAAAAAATTGCAACTTCTCCAATAAGTCGCTAAGACACCTGCCCCACGGTGGGCACCAACTATCGTGGTTCTAAGTCTGACAATAGTGTAGGGGGGTACTAAAGGAGAGGCAAGATCCTAGCTATGGAGTAGTTGTACACGCAAGAGTTTTATGAGTTCAGGCCCTTCTCGGAGGAAGTAACAGCCCTACGTCTTGGTGCCCGGAGGCGGTCGACTGGATTATATGCGTGTGAGTTACAGGGGTGCAAACCCTTTACACTGAGGAGGGGGGTGGCTTATATAGAGTCCGCCAGACCCCTCCGGCCCTCAATTATGCAGGGTTTAAAGTACATTAAGTCAGGGGGTTACTGGTAACACCCTCATAAAGTGCCATGAAGATCATAAAGGCCACTTAATGACAGACCGTTGCGTGCAGAGTGACTTTAGATCTCCTGGCCGTCGAGTGGTTATCTTCATGGTCGAGTGTCTTCGAGTCCGTCGAGTGGATCACCTCTAGGTCAACCGACGGGTAGTTTCTTCTAGGGATGTCCTTGGGTAGGGTAGCTTGGACGGGTCCATGACCCTACCCTAGGTACATAGCTTCATCACCGCCCTCGCCGCATCATTACTCCTTACATCGTTGATCTTCCTCTTCATCTCCACAAGCTAATTATTTGCATGCTCGTCCAACAGGCTTTCGTCCGTCGACATTATCTTGGCATCCTCCATGTCTCGTACAATTTGCAATCTCTCATTCTCAAGCTCAATCTCACCAAGTGTATTAGCCTTCTCGAGCTCCCATTTGATCGTTCCTTCTTTCTTCTCCCTCTCAATTTGCAGCTTTTTGTTCGCTCTCTCCCGGTCCCGATCCATCCTCTTCTTTTGCGCATCCAACATGAGATGTACCTCTCCTCTTTCGTGTTCTCCCTAACAGAAAAAAATGCCCGTCCTTGTGGAGGACACTTTTGTAGCCGCAGTATCATGGGAGGCCACTGCCTACTCCCACTTGTTTCCCATTACTTGTCGGTTATCCTTTGGCACAATTGCTCTTCCATTCTCCCCTACAACATCTTCCTCTTCTTCGTCTAACCCAATTGAGAGGTGGGAGGTTGAGCCATCATTCCTCTTCTTGCCTGCCTTGAGATCGGCCACAAGTTGTGCCCACTTTGGTTTGCCATTCAATATCACCTAACAATGGCTAAAACCAAATGACTTCTTCTCCGTTTCTTGATACATAGCGGTCACCACCACCGTCTAGCAAACAAAATTTGTATGACAATGAGAATGCAACAAAAAACAATCATATGAAAAATGATGACAAGATGAAGTAATTTAGCTTACATGAGTTGTCACTCCATCCCACTTTTAGAGCGGCCAAACACTTGTGAATAGTAGACGGTGTGCTTGTTCACTTCCCCATGAATGATTCCCCATTGATGTTGGAGAGATGTCACATTGCGGTTGGTGACGATAGGATGCGGCTCCACATATTGCTTTTGTCATAGTGCTTCCAAATCTTCTCCCAATACTTATTCCCCTTTTGCTCTGTGCTGCATGGGATCCATTGTTGTGTCCAACCAAGATTTAACCAATAAAATATCCTCAAAAGTTGAGAATGTCAGACCTCTTGCCTTTGACGTCTTTGGCTTCTTTTTCTTGCTCGGATTGTGATTTGATGTTGCCCCAAATTCAAATGAAGGGCAAGTTGGATCCCCCAACTCATAGTCCATTTGAGTCAGTTCATAATTGTCATAGATCATGTCCGACATGATAAACTCCTAAAATTATCATGGTTCAAAGCATTGATTGTGTCTAAAATGAACTAACAGTTTACACAATACATTGATCATGTCATATGCAAAGTTGATCGAGAGGAGTAAAAAGAACATATTGAGTTTTGTTGTGTCATTCCGTCAAATAGCTCGTGGGTAGCCCAGGCACCGCCAGTGCCCATGCTTGTTCGCGCTCAAACGAGCTATGACGAGCAAGCTTCTGTTCTTCCATGATCCCATCTGGAGGCCTTTTCCGGTACTCTGCCAAAGGGGGAATCGATCACGAAGAGATTCCACATCAACCTTGTTGCCCTTCCAATGATGTGTGAGTAGTTCACCACAGACCTACTGTTCCATAGCTAGTAGGTAGATGGCTTCTTCTCTCTCTTTGATCTTCAATACAATGTTCTCTTTGGAGATTAGTTTGATGTAATCTTCTTTTGCGGTGTGTTCGTTGGGATCCGATGAATTGTGGGTTTATGATCAGAATATTCATTGAAAGTAATAGAGTGTTTCTGAACGTTGTTATGCATGATTGTTATAGCTTTGTATTTCTCTCTGATCTCTCCGTTTGGTTTGGACAACAAGATTGATTTATCTTTAGTGGGAGATGTGCTTTGTAGTGGGTTCAGTCTTGTGGTATCCTCACCCAGTGATAGTAGGGGCAGCGAGGCACATATTATATTGTTGCTATTAAGGGTAAAATGATGGGGTTTAATCATATTGCTTGGTTTTATTCTGTCTACATCATGTTATCTTTCTTAAAACATTACTTTGTTCGTTATGAACTTAATACCATAGATGTAGCCAAGAATTGGTCAATTGGTGGAGTAATAGTAGAAGATGCATAATCGTTTCGGTCTAATTGTCACGGAGGTGATGCCTATATACATGATCATTGCCGTGAATATCGTCATAACTATGCGGTTTTCTATCAATTGCCCAGTAGTAATTTGTTTACCCACTGTATGCTATGTTTCGAGAGAGAAGCCTATAGTGAAGACTATGGCCCCCGGGTCTACTTTTATCATATTACCAAAACCAAAAATATCTTGCTGCAACTTTACTCTTTTTATTTTACTTTTCAATTTATATATCTATTGTCGTGGGAACAGATCTGACAGTATAGGTTAGGGGTACGTAGGACAGGACAGAGCCTAGCTACGGAGAAGTTGTACACTCAGATTTATGAGTTCAGGCCCCTCTCGGAAGAGGTAATTAAAGACCCTATGTCTCGGTGCTGCGGGAGCTTTGTTGTATGGAGTGCTGAGTTACAGGGGTGCGGACCCTTGTACATGAGCAGAAGAGCGGATTATATAGAGTCTGTTGGCCCCTCATGAATGCCCCGTTACCCAAGGGTTTGATGAAAAAATAAAGGTGCATATGTTACTAGTAACGCCTACACTTAATCTTTATAGCGACGAACTGATCGCCTGACCGTTGTTATCCTATGGTGACTCTAGGTCTTCTACTCCGAGTGACGCTTGGTACTCCAAGTGAATTAGAGCGGTCGAGTGACGAAGTGCCTTCCAAGTGGATCCTTTGTTCAAGTGTCTTGTACGCTGTGGCTATTCCAGTCCGTGTCTCCTTTCCAACTTTGTAAGTCTTGGACTCTTGTACACAATGTCCTTGGGTAGGGTGTGTAGGTCAGGCCTAGGAACCTACCCTAGGTACATGTCATCTTCATTAGCCCCCGAATGGATCGGGGTTCGAGTGAGAAAGGATTAGAACAAGTTTCTACCAGACTCAATGCCTCGGAGACACTTTTAGAGGTCTGCAAGTACATGAGCTGCTAAATCCCTTGTCAACCACCTCGATTGATTCTCGCTTGTTATGTGTCTGAGTGAAACAATTTGCAGGTCATGGAGCGTCGGGTCTGGCCCGAACGAACGTGAGTATCTTCGATGTGATCGATTATTCTGCTAGCACTACAAAAAAATACACTTTCGTGATGATACGTGTTTGTCACTGTAGGTCACATTTTTTTGTCATGCATGTACATCCATGATGATTTTATGACAGAATCAAGATAGTCATACCTGTGTTGTCATAGAAGTGTTCGATGACATTACTAAAATTATCATCACGGAAGTGTCCACTTCCATGACGATAAATCGCGCGTCATAGAAGTGCTTTTGTCAAGGGTGACCGACACGTGGCATCCATCGTAACGGGACGCCGTTAAGCTATTGGGTCCGGTTTTGGATACGATAACCCGTTAATAGCCCGGACCACCGGGAAATTTCCACATGTAAAATTCTGATTGGCCGGAGGAAACACGTGTCAGCTCGTCAGTGGGTCAGATAGGCGCCTATGATATGTCGACACGTACGACGGCCCACCACTGGCCCATTCAACTTACAAAGGCCGGCCCATTTGACTTGGTCAAAAGTTAGCGGGCTGGCCCATGAAAAGCCTGTTAACAGTCTCTTCGCAAATAGCCCATTTTACGGCCCAGTAACTCACGGCCCGTTAGGGCCTAACCAAAATCGGCCCAACAACGTCATGTGGGCCATCGAATATAACACCAGCCCGTTTCACTTTCTGCCCATGTATGGCCCATGACGTCTTTCGGCCCATATGAGGCCTTCATATCTTTAGGCCCTTTAGAGGCCCACGGTGACTCTAGCCCATAATGAACAGTAAATTTCTTTATACATGTCAACGGCCCATGATTCACATGGGCCGTTTCCAGCCCGTGTTAGCTTTCGGCCTACTGACGGGCCATACGCTCTTGGGCTCCTTTCCGGCCCTCGATTACTTTCGGCCCGTTACTGGCCTGTTCCCCCAATGGGCCAAATTCGGCCTATGGCAAGAGTCAACCCGTTTCTGGCCTGTTAACCCGTTGCGCCGTTTCCAGCCCGTCCTATATTCTAGCCCATTAACGACCCATTATGCCTATGATAGAATTAAGCCTTTGATGTCCTTCGGCCTGTTAATGTCTCATTACCGTGCTGGGCCGATACCAATCACGCTCGTTTACGGCCCATGTAGACCCATTTATCCGACGGCCCGAGGTCCACCGATTCTACGGCCCTGTTGGAGGCCCATTTATCAACGGCCCGTAGGAGACCCATGGATCCTACGGCCTGTAGCTGGGTCAAGGTTACCACGGTCCGTATATGGCCCATGGTTGTTGCAGCCACTAGCAAACCAGGGAAAAAGAAGACTAGGAAATAAATAAGCCCGAAAGTAACACTAGGCTATTAAGGCGATTGCACAGATTATATCCACTCGGTATGAAAGATCGCCACTAGTGCAAATATAGGGAACACCCTACACTATACAAAAATGGCTTGCTATTTTCTTCAGCCGGTGGCTGCACGTTAAGAACAAATTTTGTATCGCAACAAAACAAATTACAACTATAAAACATAAGGAGGTTGGCATAAAAGTTAACAATCTAGCAGATAAATGCACCACCAGAAGTTCAGAAGCTCAGTTCATTTGACCTGACTGTTATGTTTTCATGTTGTATTGTCCGATGGAGCACCATAACCTTCGCCTTCAATTCTCCTAGGATCCTGAACAACATAGCAAATGTCTGATAGTCTGGTTTCAGAACCATGCATATCTTGATGACATCGAACAATGTCTGTCCTTGTTTCACAAAGGGTCTTTGTTAGGGAATGGACTTGTGTCTAGAGCGTAGATATAACATTGTTTTGAGCTTGCATATCTTGATCATGAGGCAATTTGGATGATATTGCCTTAACAACCAACCCAATATTACGCAGGAACGTGATTTTGGCACTGTTAGTGGGCATGTACTGACCCACTGCAGCAAGAGCTGGCATTGCGGTTATAGTTGCCTCGTCACCTTCAGAAGGTGGCGGTTCCACCATTTTTTCCATAGCTTGCTGAAAAGTTGACTTTTTACATTAGTAGTACCAGAACAGAAGATATTAAGGAGGCAACAAAACCAAAGAAAATAGCTTTGGTCTATATACAGAACTTATTCTGGTGAACCCATGTAAAATATTAGTTGTATTTTATTACAAAGTACATAATAAAACTAGGTTCCAAACATATGACCATGTACCATCGCTAATGTATTGTCTATTTCTTCACATTGTTTGACAGCTAAGGATAAAGAGACAAAGTTTATAATGCGGTAAGCATAGTATGCCATCATTCATATCACAAAACAACTGAGAATAGACAAACAGGCAATTGTAACATTGTGTGGGCAAGTCCATCACGGAACTAGATTACAGGTCAAGATCAAAGGAACATCACCTCTCTTTTAAACCTTGTAAGGTGCAATGATATGCTAAGACAATTGCGTATAAAATTGAAAAGAGTAATAGACATTGGCTGCGAACCATGCAGTTCAAGGCACAAGTCAGAGTAAGTAGTAGTTAAAAGGCATGAGGATTAAGGACTTACAATAGTGGCTTTGACTGGTGTAGTCATGCCCTTCTTCTTGCTGGTGTGACAGTCCTTGAAGATTTCCACAACATTTGGTTCAGGTACTTTTTGGTCCTTGCAGGCTTTCCTCTGCATTTGGAACAAGTCAATATAGATCTGATAATATGGTACAGCGAAAACAATGAAACAATAGCTAATTACAAGAGCCTCGCAGTGTGCAATATAGCTATGAGATCCTGTCGTTTGTTGGAATTTCACTTTCATACGGTTGGCCTTGTTCTTTGAAAAGTTCACCTACAACAAGATAGATTTTTGTGGCACATGCGTAAATAGGACTTCAACATGTGATCTGATCACATATATATAATGTACCTGATACTTTGGATCATACCAGTGTTTAACGATGCCTCTCTAGTCTTCATCCGATATATTTTCCACTGGAGATGTTTGGGCAAGTTCACTGTTAGCCTTGCCTTCAAAGTGAGTTTTCCTCAAGTATACCGATACTGTCTCAGAGCAGACTTGAAAACATGGGTGCAAGCTTGTCTAGTTGCATCATCTTGGCTATCCAACTTGAACCTCATATTGAAAATTATGGGAGTTTCATTATCAGCAACCTAGAAAGTATGGGACAGAGCAAGACGATATTACTAGTTTCCATACATAACCATACTTACAGATAAATGGTCGAGGAAGGTGTTGAACTGGGTTTTGTCTTTGTCATTCCTATACTGAATCCATGTTGGGAGGATACGTACATGACACCTAACGGCAACCGCTGCCTCTGATACTAACTTGGCTGACTCTGTAGCATCACATGGCCTTTTTAAACCTGCCTCAAAACGGATCTCCATTCTTACTCCTCTAGATTTAGTTAACCTATCAAGCATTATCCCTGATGTTTGTTTCCTCTTGTGCCTAGGTGCTACTCCAACAATGAACATAGGAAGTGTTAGTGTACATCAAACTGTGAGACTACATATAAAGAAGCATGCAACTGTAACTTGACTCCAGCAACTACCTTCTTGTTGTTGAAGCTCACAAAGTTCATCTGATCTTGCCAACTCATCTTGTGTCAAGAGTGCTTCGGAAGTAATGTCAGGTGGCAAGGGAGCTTGGGAATGTGCTGCTAGCTGAGTTAATAAATGAGTAACTCGTGCAGCTGGTGGTACTGTGGAAGGTGTTGCAACAACTAGGCTTGTCTTTACTTGTTTGGTGGCAGCTATTTGTTTCTGTTTGGCTTGTTTTGCAGCTCGTGTAGCACGGGATACCCTGTTTGTAAAATTTTCCGCTGGACTTTGACCTTCTATTGCACCATCAGTACCAGCAGAATCTGCATGATTCTTTCGCTTCCCATTCCCTATCGTTATGTGTTGCTTCCTCTTTCTCTATGTCATGTTAAGTCAAGCCGACAAGAAAAATGAATAACAATTTAGTTCTTCAGAACAAATTGATGCGTGATACAGATGAACTGAACTTTGATGTTAGACAACCACATGATAGGAGAATGTAATATGTACAAAAAACATGACGACATGAGATAACCAGAACTATGATGTGTAAACTAAGCATAAGACATTTCACTAAATTAGAAGCAATGCAATGGAAGGTAGACACCATATGAAAGATGCTACAAATATCGCTCTGCCAAGTTAACAGTGTCTCATCATAAATGGTGTTTAAACAAATGTGAAGCAGTACAAGAAATAAATCATATGCAAATGCAAACAACATCACACTACCAAGTTAAAGGTCTCTCGTCATTAGTGCCATTGCATATTCATAGCTTATGATGTGTAAACTAAGGAGAAGGCATTTCAAAAAATTAGAAGCAATGAAAGCTAGACACCATATGAAAGATGCAACAAATATCCCTCTACCAAGTTAAAACTATCTCGTCATAAGTGCCATTTCAACAAATTAGAAGTAGTACAAGCTAGAAAAGAATGTGAGATGTACCCTATATCACACTCCCAAGTCAAACATGTCTTATGATAAATGATTGTTGCAGGTTACACAACAGTAGTTATTTGATGTAAGAACATGGTGTGATAGACAGATGTTGTATGTTCTAGAAACAGGAACACATGTCTTATTCACAAGTATAATGTGTAAAGTAAGCACATGGAATTCAACGAAATTAGAAGCAATACAAGCTAGACATCATACATAACATGCAACCACATATAACAGTGCCAAGTTAGAGGGAGCACCTGTGATGGTGCACTAGGGGAGACGTGCTCATCATCAACATAGCTACGTTGAGTGTCTATGCATGTGTTGTCTTGCAAATCATCTTGGGGGGATGGAGGAGTAGAATGTGTAGAGGCCCTCCATTTGGAAGGAGCACCTTTATCCGATGCCTTGCTAACTTCCTTCCGCTTTATTGATTTTGAATTGTCAAGTAAAATAGGCAAGAAAAAGCAATAAAATTCTCTCTTTAGAACTCATTCGTGCATGATACTGACAATTACTACTTTGATGTAAATCAAACACATGATACCAGGATGGAATATGTACGAAAAACAGGACGACATGGCATATTCACAACTGTTTGTGTAAACTAAGTAGAAACCATTCCAACAAATAAGAAGCAATGCAAGCTAGACACCACATGAAAGATGCAACCAATATGACTCTGCCAAGTTAAAAGCGTCCCATCATACATGTCATTTCAACAAATTAGAAGCAGCGCATACTATAAATCCTATGAAAGATGCAACTAATATCGCACTGCATACACTAAAGGTGTCTCGTCATATTGATTGATGCGGGATACAAAAAAACAATAGTTTTATGTAAGGACATGCTTAATAGAGAGATGTACTATGTACTAAAAATAGGAAGGCATGCCACATTAACAGGTATAATGTATAAACTAAGCAGAATAGCACATGCAATTTAACCAGATTGGAAGAATTACAATCTAGACACCATATGCAACATGCAACCACATATCATGCTGCCAAGTTAGAGCAAGCACCTGCGATTCTAGTGTAGGGGAAATGCGGTAATCAACTACAGAGCTACGTTCACTATCTTCATCTAGCCTTGCTGTTTCTTGAGAATCATGTTGGGAGGCTGACGCTGCATTCTTTAAATGAGGATATTTACTCACAGTAGTCCACTGGCCTGACTGCCTCATCATAAGTGACTGATGAGGGATACACAAGAACATTAGTTTGATGTAAGAACATGGTTAATAGACAAATGTACTAGTATGTACCAAGAACAGGAAGGCACGTCATATTCAAAGGTATAATGTGTAAGCTAAGCAGATGCAATTTAACCAAATTGGAAGCAATACAAGCTAGACATCTAGATGGAGTGGTGAGCATGATCATCTAGGACCTGAGAGCCTGGTGGGAGGCAGGCTGCTTCACCACCATCGTGGCTTTTTAGTTGGCTTCCAGGTGATGCCTGTCTGTGCTGGGCTTGTCACTGGCTCGGCCAGTGCCCTGACTAGCTATTTGTCTTCTGGTGCTCACGGGATGGTGGTTCATGTAAAAAATATCTTTCCCTATCCTAATAAAGACCGACTTCGGCCTTTCGAATACAAGCTAGACACCATATGGAACATGCAACCACATATGACACCGCGAAGTTAAAGCAAGCACATGGGATGTTGGTTCATTGTGAGCGAGGTCATCAACTCCAGAGCTACTTTTACCGTCTCCATCTACTGACACTGCACCCTTTATAAGGGTGAAACGTGTCTGGCCTATCCGCATACCATGCTGGAGTGATTTCTCTCTTTTCTTTTCTGCTTCTCTCATGGCAACAGAGTCTGAAATACCCTTGTATAAAAACACAATAGTGATAGTAAGGGTGAAGTGTGTGCAGAACTAGTGCACTGTAAAAGTAGCAGATAGCAGGTGACTGAAAAATAAATGACAGGAGACATACGATAGCTCTACAACATTGCATGGCAAACAAAATTAGATTCTACTCCGTATGATTTTGTAATATATGAGCACAAGAAATGCAGGTACTCCTCCAGCACACCACCACATGTGGTTATATCAAGATAACAGTCGACTGAAAATAAATAGGTCAGTCGATTTTTTATGAACCGTCCGATCTATAAGGAACCGCCAGTCACTGTTGATGATCTTTCTCGAACCGCCAGCGACCACCGGCCCAGACCCCTCCCTCCGCCGCCCCGCCCTCCCCTCGACCTCACACCACCACCGTGCTTGGCAGCGCCCCCAGGCCATTCCTTTAATCCCAGCTGACCTCCAGATCGAGCGCCAGCAGCTCTAGGCCCCACACGCACCTAAGATAAACACCGAGGCGCTGCTTCCCCGACGTAATAGGCGGACTAGCGCCTGTTACACAGGGGAATGCTTCCGTTAATTGGGAATCAACTGACCAGGAATTGAATTCAAGGGGGGCGATGGACCTCTAGCTAAGGTGAAATAGTATATGAGGAGAAACCTTGTGCATCACGAGTTACTAGGAACATCTAGTATCAAGAAGAAGCGGTCAACTAGTGTATTCTATGGGATGAATACCATCCAAGCAGACATGTAAGATTTGCATGAATAAGGGAAGAGGAGTACCATTTTCGGTTGCCAGTATGGTCTCCTCCATATGCCGTGGCGATGTTCTTCTTTTTCTCGGGGGAATTGATGTTTTGGAGGACGGTGGAGCCTTGGACTTACCCATGGCCAAATTGTTGACTGTATTGCCTTGGCCGTATGTCGGCGGAGGGGAAGCAGATCCGAGGCGGCGAAGGATGGTGTAGCAAGAACAACTCTGGTGCGGTGGATGGTGGCGAAGTTGCAGCGGCAGCGGTGAGGCGCAGGACGACATGGTTGAACTGGCTCGGGTATGGACGGCTCGACCTCGGCTTCAACTACTAGCCGTGGAGGGTGTTGTGGTTGAGGTTGTGGTGGACGACGACATCGGGGTATCGGCTTCGGCGTGATGGAGGAGGGCGGCGGTTGATGGGTGGGATAGGGTGGCGGACGAAGGACACCGGGGTTTCGCGGCTGGTGGAGAGGTAGTTTTTGCACCCATGGAGTACGAATGGGGAATCAGACAGGTGGGAGGGGGGAGCTATGGGAGAACCGTGTTTTGGTCTGGGACGCGCTTGTTTTTGGCTTTTTTGAATAGATGGGATGCGCTTGTTTGAAATTTCGGGAAAGTACAAACTTTGCGCCCCTTAAATTTCGGACCTACTGTGGGTCGGGGGTAGGATGGTAATCCCATGTGTGCTTAGGCGGCTGCATGGCGTCTAGATGAAGCTACAAACCTACCCCAGTTTAGACCTTTGGACATCGTGTCGGTAGGTTTCACGGGTCGGAGTTACTAGAAAAGTAATTTCCTTGTACTACCAAACATTGGTCTCTTGCGGTTTCGGGCGAGTAGAGGCTCTTTTGGCGCTTCGTTCAAAATTTTGAAACAGAAGCATTCACGTTTAGAGTACTCTTGAACTTTGAGGATTGACCTAAATAGATAACGCTAAATTTGGCCTTGTATGTTTGAAAACCTCATTAAATTATCCGCTTCTTTTTGAAATTTTGACACTTGAAAATCCTATAACTACGATTATTTTGGAACGGAGGAGCTAAATTTGAATCTACTTTGTACACGACTACATATGCTATTATGCACAAAATCAGAGCAAAGATTGGTGCCCCCATAATTTAGGTTTGATTTACAAATGCCATGATATCAAATTCTAATAATCGAATGGACTTGATGTTGAATTCGATTTTTTTAAACCACCTTAAGTTGAATTCAAATATATGCTAGTTCATAGGTAGCTATTTATAATGTTCGTTGTGTAACTTTCGTATGTATAATGTGCTTTACACACACAACATGAACTATACTCACGGTTATATTCAATTGCTAAAGCGATGCATTGTCTGGAGTTTAAAATACTAACTATGTGGATCAATTATGTCGAATAATAACATAGACATGCTCAAATTCGATAGAATGTAGATGTCTGGTGGATCAATGACCGTTCTTTACGCGAATTGCAAATATCATGATCCCATCCTAATATTTGTATACAATTTATATCTTTAATCAATGTGTACATCAGTCTTTTACGTATAGTTTCACTCTCCATAGGTGGTCTCTCACACATGCTCACACACTCTCTCTCCCAAGTTGTCTTTCTCGCAGACATGCTCTCGATATAACCCTCCCTCCCTCTCGTAACCATTTACGGCTGTTTTCACTAACCTTTATCACAAGCACCCTTCCTCTCACAAGCATACACATGCACAATCCCCATCGACCCTTTCTATATACATAGACCTGCCTACGTGTCTCCCGTACGCACATTATCTTTAGGCCTGTCTCTCACGCATTGTCTCACACATCTCTTCCTAATCAACGAGTATGATTCTAGCAGAGCATTCTGTAGGATGCCCCTTAAAGTTAGGTTGGATGAATAGTAATATTAGAGATAAGGGGTTACCTTAGTCCAAGAACCTAGGGTTACAAATCCTAGCCGGCTTTGTCAGTGGACACAAAGTCCTTCACAATTCTGCTATCTTTGTCTTGTACGACTAGTCATCCATGGGTCTCCCTAAATGTGTCACAGGCCGACCAATGTGGCACAGGACGGAACCAAACCAAGGGCCTCACCTCGACACACTGGACCTCACGCGGTGACACACCCTTTGCCCCCAGGTCTCGTTATCTTCTCATAACCACACATACCGACACAGACACCACACAAAAAAAATCTCCTGGTGCCTCTAGTCCCTCCTCCCTTGCATATACGCACTCAAGGGAATCTCTCACCGTGACATCATATTCGTCTCTCTCTCTAGACCACTCTCATTTCTCGTGCTATCTCTCCCACGCCCCCCCGCTGGCCCCTCTATCCATGCCTCTCTTGAATACGTAATATACACACATACCTCTCTAGGCCCTGCCAAATACATCAACTACACATTCACACATGTTACTTCGCGTACCCCATTGATCTAAAAAGCCCTCTCTTCACGTTTATTTCGCATACAACATTCCTTTTGAATAAAGTGTGGCCAAAAAATTATTTTAGAATTTCTACATATATACAACATTACAAAGTTATATGGAGGAGTATGAACGTTAATTTGCATTACATGGTGCCCACAGTGATATTTATTCCGCACTGTGAATTTGTATTTTTTATAATATATATAAAGTTAGTCATAATAAAGAGAAATGAAGAGCATCTCTCTCTCCATCGCATACCCCCCCTCTACGCCCCTTTCACGTACGCACACAAACTATCTCCAGGTCCTCTAAAAGTAAGCCCCCAGCACATTCACGCATGGTTCATCTTTCTATCATGATATATACATTGACGATCATTGTATTTGAAGAGAAAGCACGATACATACATTGGGCTTCAGAATCCACTCATTACAGTCACCATTTACGTTTTGTGGTTATTATATAGTCACGAGCTCACCGTACAACTTTGTATTTGCTCAAGACACGACTAGTTGACCAGTTAAATGCTCCACGTGGCACCTCTAGTGTTGCATCACATTATCTCACTACCATTGGGCCCACCTATCGGCTTGTATCTACTCTACGCTCTTATAAAAAAAGAGTTGGTAATGATGGTGTGTCTACCATCCTGCAATATAGGCCGTCCGATTTATATCTGACGGATAGGAAGGAAACTATGGCAATTTTGCAAGAAGGTGCCCACACACCTCTCCACATTTGCAAATAAGGCCTTCCCTTGTTCATCCTTTTCTCTCATAAGATAAACTAGTCATACAAATGCATCTTGATGTTACGTGCAACGTAGGGGCATCTTGCTAGTAAGAATGAAAACAAACGACAAACAAATATTGGACGGTGGTTCGAAGTCATGACCGCGGGCACAACGGACAAGGTGGCCTTGTATTGGTATGCTGAGCCGTCTGTTTTAACACACATGAGCTAGTGTGGTGATTATACACACACGCACGCATGCACACGAACTGCATGCATGCAACACTCACACGAACACATGCAACCACGCACGCACGCAACACTCACACGTACATACGCAGCCACGCAAGCACGCAACACTCACTCACACACACATGCATGCACACACTACACGACCAACACACACTCTCACGCTCAAGTGCTCAACCTACACGTGCATGCGCACACATCAGGCCCTGACAGACACATACACAACCAGGTGATTCCTGCGCACGGGTTGGAGTCTTGTCGCGCCTGCGTAAATTTATGTTTATTTGACCTTTTTCCTATGTGAACTAACAGGTGGGACCCACAAGGAATGTAGTCGATTTAACTAGTCAACATGGTGCCATGTAGACTATTTGGCTGGTCAACAGAATGCAATTCGATGCTAAATCATGAGCAAGTGACCGTATAATCACCGCAAAACGTATATAGTGACTATCATCAGCGTATTCTGAAGTTCGATGACCATATTATGCTTTTCTCTCTGTAGGCTCTCCAAAACTACATCTCTACATGTTCTCGCATGTTACATCTAACAACTATGCAGTACAACACTACTACTACACTCTAACACAATAAATCATATGTGTTTTTAGTTTTACTAGATATCATATTGTTACTTAATTATTCAGTTTGCATATATTAAAATTGCCTTTGAAATGTATGGCAAGTATCATCTACCGCGCGGGAAAAATCCCGCCCTTTCCTGTTTAATCAGGTTTTTATTGATGAATTGTGCGAAACAGCAAAACTATAGCACTATACAGTACAAGTGATAGTTCACTGGGCCGCCGTGTTGTGTACTCCTCCGTCGTAAGAGTGGAGTGCTCGCTTTCATAAATGTTCTAGTCCCTTTTGCCAACATGTGGGACATCAAGCTACCGGGTCCACGTGTCATACCGAAATACAGTGCAGAGCAGCCGGGGTGAAGCACCCCAGTCATGGCGCCGGCATAGTAATGAGCAATGAGGCATCAAATCACAAAGTTGCACCTTTCCCGCAGCTTACTTGGGGGGATGAAGTAATAATGCTAAAAAAGAAGTTGGAGGGACGAAGCAACCATCATTTCACTCATTGCTGAATCTGCTTCTCCCTCATCTTCTTCAAGTTAACCATGTGTTGCTTCCGCCGTTGTTCTGCCTCATATGGGACGCAGATCGGGTTGGTAAATCACTGACACATGGGACGTCATGTTAGCAAACCACCAGGCCAACGTCCTCTAAAAATAAGAAACCTCCCCCGCCATCCGCGCGGCAAAATCACCTCCTTTTTACTAATCTTGATTCTATAATTTTTAGATCAATATAATTGAGATTTGTATAGATAACACACATGAGCCAAATGGTGCGGTTAAGGGCATCCACAATGTGTAGCCAAATGTGAAAATAGTTTTTGGCATCGATGGGAACCATTGTGGATGGTGCTGCCAAAGCCAAAAAGATGGAACTAAAGCTCCCTGATTGATTGATTGAGGGAACATAAAAATGCAACGTCTCTCCTCTCTCTCCCGTGCTTGGACGCATTTATAGTATAGAGCATAGAGTCTTCTCCCCTGTCCCTTCTGTCACAAATCACAAAGCAGTGAGGCATCAAATCACAAAGCACAGACGAAGCACCATCATTTCACTCTTCCCTGACTCCACTTCTCCATCGTCTTCTTCGAGAAACCACCTCACCGCACTAAGCTAGATGGACGACGCTATTGTGTACTAGTAGTACTAGTACATTTACGCGTCCTTTGGTTCAACGGACTTCCTGGATGCAAATAAGGCGGTTGTCTCGGCTTACAGGCGGCACTTGCAAACGACTTACCATCGTCTCCCTCAATGGTGTTCTCCGTCGAACGCACTTCGCCTAACCACAACGTTCGAGATATCGTCGATGTCACCGCAATGGGGAAGGAAGTCAAATATAGTTACTACCTCCATTTTGTTTGTACACAAGGCCAGTATATCAAAATTACAATTTGCAAAAGGCCACTAACACTAATCGAGGCAAAATTGATGGGGTTTGCCTCGTACTAGCAACCAAGGACATTAATATACCCTTGCATGCATGCGGAAGTGAGATGGTTGGTTTGCATGGCGGTGCATTAATCAAGCGATGAGGAGTGAGATGGTTAGCTCTTTGGGCTTTGGAGAAAAAATATGCATTTTGACACGTCAAACTAGGATTTGTATTGTTTAATCCCGTGAAGGAAAACTCCGCCTTTCTTTTTTAACACTAGTACTTCTAGTACGTACGTACTTATCCTGTTTGGGTCTAGGCCTTGCATTGCCATACTTCGGCACACATTTTTTTCAAGCTTGTATAAAGTTTTCAAAACGAAAAGGAGGTACACTTGCGCACGGCTGTCGCGGTCACACTGCACCCTCACACGATCACTCCTGCATGTCTCAGTCGCACCGCACCCTCACACAGTCGCTCCTGCACGCCACAAACCCAACCAAGGGAACGCGCCCTCACTGACACGTGCTACCGCATGTGAACAAACCAAACTCAGCCATTCTACCGCTGACACATAATTTTCATTCATACAGTATGTTTATCCAACCACATGTTGGGGAGGATCCGTACGGCCCGTGCGGTGGTCTGTTGGGGAAGAAGAAGAGGTGAGGAAGAAGGGTTAAGAGACATAGGATATTCATCCAATCGCCTAAAATGGTAGACTGACCCAAATGATGGAAGTCAGGCGACTTGCATAACAATATATGTTTTTACACAACAAAAGATCCCTAAAAACAACAAAATAAAGAAAAACTATCACTTCTCGCGAAAAGAGACGACCTTGTCATCTTTGGCTGCCGGCGTGAACCAGCCGTAGCTGCTGACGTGTGTCTCCGCACCATGGTTGTCCTCGGCCTCCAGCTACTCGTTGACGTGGAGCGTGCGGGCGCTCTGCATGGACGAGAGCACCGCCCGGTTCAAGTCGAGGGCGTCCGGTTCCGCCTGCAGGAGGGCCTCGATGGCAGCAGCATCCGCGCACTCCGTGTCGAGTTGAGCCTCTGCCACCCGGTTCAAGTCCAGGACGTCCGGTTCCGCCTGCAAGAGGGTCTCGATGGCAGCGGCATCCACGCGCTCCACCTCAAGTTGAGCCCTGCCGCCTGATTCACATCCACAACATCCGGTTCTGCCTGCAGGAGAGCCTCGATGGCAGTAGCATGCGTGTGCTCCACGTCGAGTTGTGCCTCTTCCTCTCGGTCCTCCTTTTGTATCGCCAGGTTGAACCGCTGGTCCGCCTGCACCATGGGGGACCCGGACACCGACACGAAGTCGAGGTCCATCGTATCATACCCATCGGGGGCCTTCGGCGCCGCGACCTCCGCCATGAACATTGGATCGGCTTCCTCCTCCTTGTAGCTTGGCTCCAGAGAACTCGGGGATTGGCCCGCCGCAAAGCGAGCATGGGAACGGAGGTCTGTGGCGCCGACCGCCGCCGCGATTTTTGTGCGGCGCTCCGGTGTCAGCATCTTGTAGTACATGATCTTGCGGCGCACCATGGCTTTCCGGCGAACTAGGGGACGCTTGATGCGAGCTAGGGGATCGAAAGGTGGGGGAATGGGTTGGAGAGCAGGTGTGGTTTTGGGGCAGTGGCTGGCATAGGCCGAGCAGCAAAGGTTCTGGTGTGAATAGTGGTTCCGGTGATGACCGGTCAATCAGTTTTGACTGTACATCGCTCTTGTCGCGTTTGCATTGCATCCCGGCACGCTGGACCCTCCACGTCGCTCACCGAATGGAACCCGCTTTGTCTTGCGTTTTCGCTCGCTTGTGGGACTGCAGTTGAGAGCAAACCGACATCCCTCCCCCTCCCCCGCCCGGGTCATTTATACTACCACTCCCTCCGTTTTATGCGGAGTAAATAAAAACAGAGGGAGTATACTACGGATGAGGATCCCCTGACGTGGTCGAACCCATTGAGTAACTGACATGCGGGGCCTAGAAAGCATGGGGTCTGCGAGTAAGTGGCGGAAAGGGAGGGTAAGGCAGGGATACCTACGCCAGAGGATCCACTTCCACTACTACTCCCTCCTTCCATTTACTATACAGGGCCTAATGCATTTTTCGAGGCTAACTTTGACCAAATGTTAGAGTAATAATATATGACATGCAACTTACACAAAGCATATGGTCAAATTTATATGTGAACGGAGCTTCCAATGATATAATTTTCACATTATACATCTCATGTACTATTAATCTTGTCAATAGTCAAAGGCAGTTTTGAAAAACGCATTAGAGCATGGTTAATAATATAGACAGTCGATGGCTATAAGGAACTGCCATGTCATCTATAACCATCATATATATGCACTCATACAGTAGTGTGGGCTATAAGGTTCTCTATTTCCCGCAAAAAAATAAGGTTGGCTATTGTATTAGTACTTTTTTCCATCTCCTCTCTATCTCTTTCTTCATATTTATTGTATTTAACTAGGAATGCGTATATAGCTAGGCTCTTGCATGAGAGCTCACTCCCCTTACTTTTTCACATCTCTCTCCTCCACATAGGCCCTATATAAATGGAAGGAGGGAGTACTATGAGCACTGCATACACTACTACAGATGTTGCCAGTACTCTAGTAGTACTAATGGACAGGGAGCTTAAAATAAGTTACTATTGGACGTGGCGAAATCCTAGTAGGAAGAGCATGCGCGAGAACAAGCACATTCACGTGGTTGAAAACAAATTGGAAACCATCTCTGTGTGAATAAAAATCTAGGAGTACGTACGAATCTAACAATATTGATTGGGCGTTGTTGAATGTTGATACTTTTTTCTGTAAGTTTGATCAAAGTAGAGATATTTTGACTACACATAAAACTTATATGCAAACTAGAAAGGATCGGAGGGAGTATATTGTATGTTCAAAAGCGAAACAAACATTGAATACCCTTTATAGATGACTTGCAAATGCTATGATCACCGGTTCAAAATTTTGAATCCGCCTTAGGTATCACACATGCCCCCACTTGTTCTCTCTTGATTTCATCTCGGGGTCCGGAGATCGATTGAAAGAGGACTAGGGTGGGTACAATATGTTCATTTCTCTTATGAACGTACAATATACTCCCTCTGATCCCCACAGACCCCCCCGCGTGTCATTTCTATCATAGAAACATACCAAACATTTATCTCCTTGCACGACACACAGTTGATCTCTTAACATCAATCAATTTCGTCAACATGTGTCGGAGCATGAACTGAATGGGATGTCAAAACTAAGACGGGAAGCGACACATAGTGGAGGCAAAGTGAAACTTTAAACAAACCGTTTGTTTGTATGCATGTCGGACAAGTTACAACATTGGAAATACAAGCATGGTCTAGGCCCACATGCGAATGATACTCGGCAAAATGTTCAAATGAGGCATGCGGGAGGATGGACTCGACCAGAGGGCAGCATGATCAATGGAGAAGAGTGTTGGAGAGGAATGAGAAATAAGCAAACGCCACATGATTATACTTGAACGGCTCAAATAAACAATAAGTTGTCTCGTTTAGCCTACATAGTGAAAGGCCTAATGCACAACGCGGAGCACTAACGCTCGAATATGGCCGGGAAAACAGGGAAACCGACATGTGGGGCACACCTGTCAGGATGATGTAACACAGACTAGTCCAATGGAGGAGCTGGCCCACGACCTCCTCGCCACCAGCAACCGTTCATGTGGGTCATGGGGGCCAGCAACATGGCGTAGCTCCAACACCGCCTTTGGACACGGCGACCGCAGTGAGCGACACACTCATCATCGCTGGACACTGTCGGTTTCAGTGTGCCGAGGGTGGCATTAGCGCTTTGGCACGACCAGCAGATCAACACCCGGCTCATCGAGGATGCACGGGGCGCCGAAGTGCGCATGCACCGCGACGCGTCCGCGGAGTGGTGCGGCGCGGCCAACTGCATCCCCAGGACCTGAGACCATGCCGGATTGTCTTGCTTTTTCAATGACATGTGGGGATCACATGTGAGCAAAGGGCATCTCCAACGTTGCCACGACCGCAGCTGACTACCCTGGCACACCAAAAACCCTCTTCCCTCGCGTCATCGCATGATGCGTTCACAGTCGGCGCCAGCTGCCTGCATTCATGCCGTCTGTTGGTATGCCGTCGTTAAGAGGCTCCGTGCCCTAGGAACCAACTCTGGTGACTTAATGACGCACCCAGACGCTTGGCCTCACCGGAATGCGCTACTTAAACCGGCAACGCCCAACTAACCTCCACACCATAGTGCATCGTCCTACTACCTGACACCACATCCGCCATGACCGCAAGCGCGAACACTCTGCGGGAGAGTTTGTCTTCGGGGATGAAGCTCGAGGTCGCTGCCCTCGCTCAAGTCGGCGCTCGTGACGCAATAGCGGCATAGGGAGACGCGGACGCGACCGCACAAGCAGTGGCCACGCTGGTGGCCGACGACGGGAGCACCGTCAGCCAGGCGTCCTACTTGCCACCGTCCAACGTCCGGCACCGCCGAGGTCAGGGACTCCTGCGAGGACGAGTAGGGCATGGGAGGCGGCAGGGCATGGTGTGCCAACTGGTCAGTCCATATCCCGTGTTCTACTCTTCCTGGCCGGAGACCACACCTTCACTTCATAGGTCTTGAACCCCGCCCCCATACAATGAGATCGCAGATGGAGGACGTCGGTCGCTGCCGTAGAATAGGTTTAGGGTCGGGTTTCTTTTATTTTTCTGTCCTATAAAAGTTCAAAATGTAATGAAAATCTACAGTGTTTGCATTAATCTCGACCGGTGTATATGAACTTTCATAATAATATAGTATATTGTAGGAGTACTAGCAAGAAGCCCGTGCATTGCATGGAACATCAAGATCTTGTGGGAGAAAAGGATGAACGAGGGAACGCCTTATCTGCAAATGTGGAGAGGAGTGCGGGTAAATTGTCATAGTTTCCTTCCTATCCGTTAGATATAGATCGGACGGCCTATATTGCAGGATGACAGGCACACCATCATCACCAACTCTGCTTTTATTTGAACCGAGACAAAGCTAACATGCAAAGTAAATAAACACATAGGGTCTACATACACAATTTATCTTAGGCACTCCAATAGTACGTCCACTACACATTCATGCATTTCACATCTTTCTACATCTACGGGAACCTACGAAAGGGTTAACGTAAATTGCCTCTCTCTCTCCTCCCTGATTTTCATGGTGGTGGGCTCCTCCCTCCCCCCAATCTACAATCAATAGCTCACAGGTTTCACATTACATTAATTACGTAACTGGGATTACGTAGGTGTAGCATTACTCATCCTAAAAAACCCAACTAAGCCAACCTCCTAGCATATCGCATGGGAAAAGACCCAGCCGCACCATTTTAGTCGGGATTACCGGATTACTAGTAGTAGTATCGATGGATCACGCAAAGCACCAAGTTGTTTTAGGGGACAAAGCACCTAGTTTAAAAGGAAAAAGGTGGTACACTCACAGCATCCCTGTCGCGGTCGCATTGCACCCCACACATGTTCGATCCTGCACACGACTCATGCAAACAGAATGCGCTTCGGCTTGCCTCTTCACTGACACATGGGACTACACTTGGAGAAACCGACCA